>NC_084858.1:15960756-16261570 GCF_951802175.1 Populus nigra | reverse complement strand
TAACCGTTTCTAAGGTTATTTTTCTAAGATGTTTTTGTAAGCTAATATATATATATAATGTGCATTATTTAGAGAAAAAAAAGATTTATTGAGGGTTTTATTAACTTTTAGTATAATAATATGGCATTAGAATAAATATATTTTTATTTGAAAGTGTTATTTTTAATTATATGTTATGTGAATATAACTAATAAAAATTCCATCTAATACATATTTTTTAATAAATAAAATTTGTAAAAAAGAATAATATAATTTTTGTGAATTATTTTGTTCAAATGAGTAGAAGTCATATAAGACAATAAAAAAAAATAAGGATCCAATTCAATAATTTAATGAACTTGTAGTTTTATTGTTTTTTTTAATTTTGATATAATTGGTTTTTCAAACTTTTTTAGAGATTTTATGGGAAAATAAACTGTTAATAATGTTTTATAGAGATAAGGAGTGATTAAAGAATTTTATTTAATATTATTTAGGACTTTTATAGTTATTAAGTAGAAAAATAATGAAAAAAAAGAAGGAATTAGCCTTTTTTTAAGCTTTAAGAATTTCTTCAATCTTAGTTTTTCTTTTCCTTGATTAAATGTGGAGTGGAATTTAAATATTACTTGTTACAGTGTTAGTGTTATATTAACATCCAATCAAAAAAATATTAAAGAGTTTATTTTATATATATATATATATATCAAAGAATAATTTTATTTTTCTAAAATAAAAAAAAGTATAATTAGACTAATTGATAATGCGACGTTATGAATACGAGTCATGTTTAATTAGTTTTGGATTGATGTAGATAATTTAGGTTAACTCGTTTTATTTTTTATATAAACTTTGAATGCTTTTTATTTATAAATATATTAAGATGATCTAAAATTATTAAAAATATATTATTTTAAAAAAATTTAATTTATTTTAAAAAAAAAAACACAAAAATAAAAAGGTCTTAAGAATTTCCGAAAACCAAAGAAACCAGGCCGGGCCTTAGTCAAGGACATAAGACAAGAGTGTGACTGGGCCCATGCAGCCCAATTCTTGAAATATCCCCATTGATTTTTCTGGTAGAGTGCAAAATATTCTCATTGTTGAGAGGCATCAATTAAATTTGAACTCATGGATGGTCACAGTTGTACAAAATCGATCAAATAAAAATTAAACTTTTAAATCAAGAATTAAACATTATCCTTACACGTTCAAATTTCACACGTGTTATTTTTTTTCAATGCTATTATTAACATAATTAAAACGTGTAATTGATTTAACTATTTATATAAACAATTAAACTAATTAATATATTATTTTAAGCATTTTAGAAAAAAAATAATTCTTAGTTAATTAGAGCATACATGCGGGATAAACATATGGTTATGAGTACGAGACATCTTATCCATGCTATTTGATTTAAAATAAACATGGACAACCTTATCAAAAGAAAAAAAAAAAATTAATGGGCTACACACTCGGCTATTTTGGACGAGCTCAACCCAGTGTGGTTGGGCTATTTTTACTTGCACCTTTTTTAACAATTTGTTTTTATCTTTTTTTTTCTATTTATTATAAAGTTTTTATTTAATCTTATCCTTTATGTATGTCAAATTATTTTTTTTATTTTTTATAATATAATATAATAACATAATTAATTTGATCTAGTCGAGTCTTGACCAAAATTATGAGGTTAAGCTGGTTGATTAATATTAATCAAAAAGTTAGATTGAGATTTTTTAATTTTTTTATATAATTTTATTATTTAGTATGGGGTTTTATCTCATAACAAAATTTTAAAATAAAATCATTCTAATTAAATTTAAACTCATAAATGATCAAAGATGTACAAAATAATCAAGTAAAAACGAAACTTTTAAATCAAGAATTAAAAATTATCCTTACACGTTCAAATTTCATATGGGTTCTTCTTTTTTTCTGTATTATCAATTAACAGGGTTGATTTAATTATTCATATAAACAATTAAACCAATCAATATATTATTTTAAGCATTTTAGAATAAAATAGTTTTTAGTTTAGTTGATCAAGGGTCTCTTTGTTTTTGTGTTCCAAAACACGCTTTTAAAAAAATTTGAAATTTTTTTATTTTTTATTTTTTATTTGCTTCAAATTAATATTTTATTGGTATTTTTAAATCATTTTAATATACTAATATCAAAAATATTTTTTTAAAATAAAAAATATATTATTTTAATATTTTTTAAATAAAAAATATTTTAAAAAACAACCAAAATAATCATAATTTTAAACAAATCATGTAGGACAAGCGTCTTGATTAAAAAAAACACAATCTTATAAAAAAATAAATAAATAATGGGCCACGCACTTGGCTGCTTTGGAATTTGGATAAGCTTAACCTAGTGTGGTTGCAATATTTTTACTTGTCCCTTTTTATAGATTTTTTTATTATTTTTTATAAAAATAATAATTTAATTTTATTATTTAATATAAGTTTTATCTTATAATTTTTTTTTAAAAAAATAATTTAATGGAGTTCGTAACTCGGATCGTGAATTTAATAAATTGATTAAATATTAATTAAAAAATGTGGTTGGAATTTTTTTAACTTTTCATATCTTTTTTTAAAATTCAGTGGAGCTTTTATTGAATTTTAATTTTTAATATTTGGATGATGGTAAATTAAATTTTGTATTTTTTATCAGATAATAATATAAAAAAAATTAATTTAATCTAGTAAAGTTTGTAAATCAAGTCGTGGATTTGACAAGTTTACTAAATATTAATCAAAAAGTCATATCATGATTTTTTAAATCTAATTCGTGAAACTGAATTTAATAGCAATGTCAAAAAAAAATTACAATCTAGATATTATTTTATTACATTTTAAAAAATTTAGGTGCAACCCACAACAAACACACTTGCAAGGAACTAGTATTTTTTTCTAAATAATTTTAAAAATGCATCTCTTATATTTTAAGAACAGATTCAAGATATAAATGTATAGAAGAACCTGCACTCTCATTTTATAATATTTGAAAAGCTTCACGAATTTGCCACCCTGGCCTTTTTTTCTCATCGATCCAGTGCATTATAATTATATTTTCATATTAGATTTTTTAAAACTATGATTCTCCCTGTGAAATTGTATATAAACCCCATTGACATCTGAAAGTAATTATTTCCATGGTTATCAGTGATAATATTATTATACAAATACTAAAAACAATGATGTTTGTATATAGAAATATTAGTATAATTATAAATTTTGCCAATTTTTTTTTATATTTTAGAAAACATTTTTTCTTATTTTTTCCTCTTTATACTTGATATTTTTATCATTTTACACTTGGTCTATTTATCACCATTTTTTTTCTTATCTTTATTTTTTGTAATATTTTTTTAGTTTTTTCTTTTTTTTCTTTACACTTTTTTTGGAAAAAATATTATTTTTTATTTCTTATATTTTGAATATTTATCACTCTATACTTCACCTAACTATTCATACCATTATTTTTGTTCTTATCTTTATTCTTTTGTAATTTGTTTTCTAAGTTTCTTTCTATCCATTTTTTTTTATTTTTGAAAAACAATTATATAAAGACTAAGGAAATAGTGTTTCACTTAATCAATTGCAGTATTGTTTCATTCTTTTATTACGTTAAAAATTAGCTTAAGATCTTAAATGTTTTTATTAACGCATATGATCTTTTACTATAATTTATTATATGTAAGATTCGACTTTTTGATTCACGATAATATTTTTTACTTGATGTTAAAAAACACGTTAATAACATATACACAATAATTCTTTTGCATTAGAAAAAAATTAATCGAACCGTAGCGAGGCGAGTTAAAGAGGCACGTTAACACCTTATTTTTCGTATTTAATGGCACAAATAATTTTTAATGTATTCAATAAAATACATATATAGACTTTTTAATTTATAATTAATTTTTTTAAAAATATATATATTTGATAAACTTGGATGATTATTTGTTTTTTTTTAAAAAAAAAAAAAACAAATCACCTGACCCACGGTGAGTGATGATCTGTGTTCATGTAGGGCATTGAAATATAGCTGGCAGTGAGTTTTGCACGATCGAGAGGGCGACCTCAAGCTTGTCGACATGTATTGATGACCAATTGATCGATGTATCAGTATTCAGTCTGTTGTAGGCTAGGCTATATATCTTCCCTTCCATATATTATATATACATGCCATCAAAGCCTTACTCTCTGTGCATGCCAGAAAGAACTGTCACGTTGAAGGTGTCTCGGGATCTAGAGCCGCTGCTAGTACTGGGCATCATGCACTGATTTATAGCAATGGAACCCACCAGCACAAGTACTCCTCTTCCAAGATTTCTTCAGGGGTGAAGTGCATGGAGGCATGTATGGTCGAGGAGGAAGCACTTTTGTAGCATGTCTATACCTGTTTGTCAGCAAGAGCAATGCCACTGTCTTGTAGCATCTTCCATAGGCATGTGGACATGAAGCCTTTTGGGCATATCATTAATTAAATGTGTCCGATGCATCCCTTCTCGTTCAGACGCCCATTCCATCTGTGATCTAGGGTTTGTGACAAGCTCCGTTTTTGAGACCCACATGTCCCAAGCTGCCTCCTTCTTCAATCTAACAAAACCCTCCCATGTTTTTTACCCATAATATATATATATAGTCCAATCCAAGGGTTTGTATTCATCCTGCCCAAATGGCCAAACCCCATGACACGTCGTTGCTACAAGTCAAGACTCGACACTGAATTGGAGTGAATTGTAAGAGAGATAAAATTAATTCAAAGTTTGTATTTTTCTTGGTTGCTAATTGGTGCTTGAATTTGCAACTAGCACAATTAATCCTTAAAGTGTCACTTTGTTAACCCCTAAGGTTTGCTATTTTTTCATTTTTAGATTTAATTTTTTATGGCCAATATTTAGAGGAGTTTTAATGGAGCGCGTAGGGTGAATAAAAACCAAGGTTTTTAAGTTCTAAAAATGTAACTTGAAATTGCAGAGACTTAGAGAGAAAATTATGATATTTTCTTAAGAAAAATTTGTAATTCAATAATATAATATTAAAACAACACTCTATTTGTGTTTAATTTGAAAAAACCTGTGTCAGATGATCAACGAAGTGATCCCTTATACATCTGTGCTTGTAGAATCATCTTTGAATATAATTTAAACCTCATCATCTAACTACACGAAATTAAACCTCATTGCTAGACTAGTCAATCAGAATCCGGCTAACCAAATGCATAAAACAATGGGATAGAGAGTTATGTGAACTATCCCAAAAATTAAAAGACAAGTGCACACGTGAAGGTCTAAGTGGAGAACTTTTGCAATGCATGCATGGATCATAGTCTTCAATGGATCAGCTCGGTTCTTGTCACTGAGGACTAGCCCTAGCTAGGATGCTAGTGTAGGACAGTAGGAGTACTACACACAGACCCTAGCTCAATAATAGAGATAAGGATTAATTAACAATCATGGAGTCTTTTAGTAAAATTTAGTGTCCAAATACGTAGTTGTCCATCTTATAGTAGATGTAACTCATCACCTGGTTAGGTGAATATGTTGTCTACACAAGAAGCAATTTGAGAAACCTCTCAAAGAATTCTTGAAATGTCTGAGTCATAACAAAAGCAGATTGGGTGATTTTAATTCATCATAAAAGAATCTCGTAAAAGTTATTGAACAATCTTATCAGTACTCTTGACCCCTTTGGATTTTTCTTCAATAGTAAACACGTTCTAATGCTAGTTTCTGCATGTTAGAACTTCTTCTTCTTCTTCTTTTTCAAGAAAATCAGTTTTAAGCAAATTGTCTTAATCAAAATTGGTACATCGATCCATGAAAAATACTTTCGTACAACCTCCTTTCATGTTTGAATGACCCGGCCGGGATGAAAATTTGAGAAAAACAAAATTCCTTTGTCATTCGTAGGCCAAGTTATCTCCATGATTGAAAAGGGTCCTTAAATGCAATTTTTATTAAATCTAGTAGCGCAGTGAGTGAGTCGATCCATAACCTTACTCGAGTTATATTTTAAAAACAGGTGACAGTTAACCCGACAAATAAATTCGTGACTCAATCAAAACCTAATTTAACTTTTTAGCTTTTTATTATTATTTTGATTGATCTACATTCACTTGTTTAACATATGACTTGAGAGAGATTATCAAACAACAATGGAATCACTAAATATAATATTTTTCATCACTAAATATTGATAAAATTGCTGGTGGAATAAAAATACTTAAAAAATTAAGAAATATTATTAGATATAGTATAAGTGTGTTTCCTCCCCTCCAGTGCCCATTTGCCTTTTATTTTTTGGGTTTCTGATCCAAATTGTTCGGTATAGTGTAGATTATGTTTTGCCTTCACAGTCATCTCCTATGCTCTGTGTTTCTATAAAGAATACGTGTAGATTGAGAATCAGTCGACAAACAAAAAATGAAAACGGAGTGATTGAAAAGGAATTCCTGGACATGCTAATGGCAGAAAATCAAGATGAAAAGCAACAAAACCTATAAAATATTTCATCGGTAGTATTCAATTTCTTTATTGGTGAGTTGGGTCATGAGTTTTAATAACTTTGATTAGAATAAATATTAAAAAAGAAAAAAGAAAACTATACACCACCACGTGAACTCTCCTATGTGATTAATTGAGAAGAACAGAAGAGGTCAGAGAGCGACAACAAACGCAAAATGGACAGGTAGGAATTGAGGAGGCCGGAGGGGGTGACCCTCAGCCATTCATCATCATCATCATCATCATCATCCAAAGACATAAAATGGTGTGGACTTAGGGCAAGCAGTAACTAATGTGTCTCAGGTTTGTTTGTCAATGAACGGTTACACAATGGTTATTTTGGAGACTTTATAAAAGACATGAGCACTCTGGCAAGAAAACCCTATTACTTGGACCTCCATTACTTTACTACAATATATATATATATATATATATATATATATATATATATATATATATATATATATATATATATATATATATATATATATATATATAAGAGAGAGAGAGAGAGAGAGAGATACCTTTCGAGACATTCAATAAAGCCCATCTCTTCCATCACTGTCCTCCTGTACCAGAAGACACTCTTCCTTTTCACCCTGGCCACAAAACAGATAAAATAATAATAATAATAATAAAAAGCCCTCTCCCATAATAAAAATTCTCTTACGTTAATCAAAATAATAATAATAATAATAATAATTCTCATAGATGCGAGCTTGCTTTGAGTGAGGCTTTTGGTACTATATACTCAAATTAAAGCTTGTTAAAGGAATGTTGCCTCGGAGAAAATTTATAGAGTAATTTGTGTTTGTACTTGGCATAACATTGGCTGTACAAAGTCTTTCATCTATTTATTACAAAAAAATAATTAAACTAGACACACACACACTAACATTGGCTATTTAACATGCGCTCTATCATCGGTTATATCTAAAAAAAAATAATTTAATGACTATTTCAATATATTTTTTACATAAAAAAATTCAAAGTATAAATTAAAAAGTTTATTCAAAAATCTAATCAAATAAACTGATAATTATCAATATAAATAAACAAAAAAAATCATTAACAATAACTAAAAGAAAAGTTAAAAAAATTGAGAAATATACGTAGATTATGATATTTGATCTCATAAAATAAGATATTTACATGTTTTTGTCTTTTTAATTTATTTATTAAACTAAAAAAAAAGATAATAAAAATAGAAATACATATACATATAAAATTGATTGAGTAAAAAAAATGAAAAAATATTATTCAAGGCTAAACATATTAAAAATATTATTTTAAAATAAATATTTTTATAAAATAAAGCTTATCTATATAAAATAAAGATAAATTCTTCAAAAATTAAATACAAAACAAAACATTTTTTAAAAAAACCTTTATTCAAAAAACTCTTGCAAAACTTATGGCCTAGCCATGAGACCTGGATAAAATGGTAGAAAAGAAATTGAAGATAAACACAAAACCACTTTTTTTCTAAAAAAAACAATGCAGAATGATAAAATCATTAAAAAATGAGAAAAAAAAGGTTTCCTAACTATATCCTCTTAAAACTCGTAACTCGTGTCATTATATAAAAATACAACAAATGGAAAAACAACAAAGTTTAATCCCCAACAATTCAAACGCCGAATGATGAAAATGGAGAAAAAACCAATCACATAAAAAAAATTAAAAAACTGAGGGTGAATATCAAAATAAAAAATAAATTAAAAAGCATCAAGAAAGTTTAAATTGGAGGGTTAAATTGAAAAGAAAAAAAAAACTTGAACTAAAGAAAAAAAATCAAAAGAATGAGGGATAAATAAGAAAAAATAAAACAACATAAATTTTGATTAAAGGATGAAATTGAAATGAACAAAACTTTAACAAAAGAGCTAAGTAAAAAAAATCAAATCAAAAGAATAAGGATCGAATTAAAAAAAAATTAATTTATGATAAATTGTAATTTAAGAACTAAATCAAAAAAATTAAAAAAAAATTCTAAAAGGTTCATGAAAAAAAATAAATGATAAAAAATAATAGGGATTGAAATTGAAAAATGAAAAGAAAAGAACAAACATGCACTTTTTCTAGAAGAAAGAGAAAAAAAAATAAACATCCATCGGCGACAAACCGCCCGTCAACTACCATCACATACCGCACTAGGAGAAAGATGAAGAAAATGAGCTTCCAATGACATGATGAAACAACATATTTGAGCACCCGAAGATGCCCCACATGCCACCCAAAAGGTGCAAGTGTCACACACGCGCAAATACATGAGAAAAACGTGCCTACAACTTTTTGATTAAAAAAACAATTATTAAGCATAAAATGTTAAAAATACCCTTCATGATTCTGAAATCAACTAAAAATCCAAAGTAAAAAGATGAAATCGCCCCTGAACACATGCCTTTATTTTTTTTATTCTAGGGGCAAAAAAGTTATTTGATTGTTCTTAAAACAAAAAAGGAAAAATACCAAAATATCCTTTGTAAATAGATCTTTTTTTTTCTGAGGATAAATAAATCATTTCACTCTTTCAAAAAAATAAAGAAAAGTTTAAGTTGATCAACTAGATGAATTAACTCATGACCTAGTTGAAAACTATTAATTTTAAAAAAATCAAAATGACATCGTTTTAATTTTTTTAAAAAAAAATTGATCAACAATGCATAAACCGAGATTAACCTACTCAACCCATGACCCGAGCCTTGTGTCAAGTCAACTTCCAAGTCAAGTTTAATAACTATGGTTGAGATTTTTAATTCTTAAATTATTAATAAATACTCTAAAAGGCATGAGAAAAATAATGTTCACCATGTCATGCCATTGATTATCAAGGAACAAATCAATGTGGATTGCCACAATGATTTGTTTTTTTATATAGTTTTTTTTAATTATTACACCCTTATATGCTTAAATTAATGGCCAATTAAAACACATTTATTAAGAAAGAGCAAGATTCAAACCTAGGGGGCTAAGATGGAAAATGTGGCAAAAGAATATGTTTTCTTCTTCTAAACTTTAGGCAAAACATACACTTTGGTCCTTAAATTTTTCAAATTATAAAGTTTAAGTCCTTAATAATTTATAAAATTCAATTTTGATCTTAAACTTTATTTTTCTTATTTTTTGGTTCCTTGTTTGAGAGTGAAGAGAGAAAACGACCGAATTTTAATAATGGAAAGAGAAAATCATGGTTGAAACCAATTTTAGCCATGAAAACAGGTGGTTTTGGTGTCAATAAGTTTTTTTTGATGAAAAAAGTTTATAAAAGGTGTTTTTTCTTTTTTAAACTTGCTTGCAACTGTAGATCTGAATCCAAAAAGATTTTTTTTATTTTGAATTGATTGTGAATTTTAGAACCAATTTCTAGGTTGTTAAAAGATATCGATATGTTTTAAAGGTGTCTATAGTGTTTTTTTTTTCGGGTTGAAATATGATTGAAAATGGAATTCTATAGGTCTAAAACATTTTTAAATCTCTAAATCTCAATTAAACATTTTAAAGAAAAAAAATATAGCTAGTAATCTCTAAATCTCAATTAATTAAACTGGCCACACTAATCGCGTTTCCCATCACTAATCTCTTTTTGATTGAAATGATTAAACCAAGTGCTCTATGATTGTGGGGAACCTAAATTGTCATTATTTTCGCATTAATATATCATTGTTAGCTTTGGATCATAATCTTGGACGTTTGTCTTAGGTTATACCCCCAGCATGTCTGCGGTACAATTAATCAAAACATGAAAAAGGATAATCATCCTTTTTTTATGTTAATTATTTTAACTAAAAGCCAACTTCCTTGATTAGTCACAAAAGGCCCTCTTCTTTCCAACTAACTTCAACTGTTTGTCTGGGATGAAATCTTCAAGATTCTTGTTGACCATGGTTCGAAAGAATCCAAAGCTCAGATGGAAATTGTATTCCATGCATTCATGGAATATATATATATATATATATATATATATATATATATATATATATATATATATATATATATATATAGAGAGAGAGAGAGAGAGAGAGAGAGAGAGATTTATATGGATGCTCTGTGTAAGATATGAAATTAACGTTATACAGTCTTGCACCAATTCTATTTAATTTTTTTAAAAAAAAACAGAAATTTTTTGTTACAGATACAAATTTATTTCATGTATTTATTTTTGTCTCTCCAATAAAATATATTTTTGTTTTTTTTAATATGTTTCTCTTGTCATAAAACATTAACCAAACACAACCTTATATATATTTGAATTTGAATGAATATTTTGAAATTCCTTGTAGTATATATTTAAGTATCTGGTTCGTTTAAACACAACCTTATGAGCTTCGAATTTCTTTTGGATGATATGCATAAAGTATTTGAGTCTCGTCACTCTTTTGTTAGGCAGTCAATTAAGGTAGCCAAGTCAGGCTCTTGTCCTGCCAATTGGATGGCCTATCATCATCATGACCTGTCTTCTATCATGTCTAATTCAAGAAATTATTAACCATTTATTAATTTATGAACTAAATATTTAATATAACTATTATAAATAACTAAATTATTCAAATCATTTATTTATTAAATCGCTTCTAGAATATAAATATTTTCACATTTAGTAATATATTAAAAAATGATTCATAATGTATTTATGGTATAAATCGGTTTGTGCAATAATTTTATCTATCTCATCTTTAAATTATTAAATATTTTTAATCAAGTCAAAAAACAATTAAGGGCACATCAAACTCAATAATACAAATCTGTGAAGTGGAAGAAAAAAAAGGTTTAAAACAGGTACAATAATGGATAGACATGAACTCAATATTATTTTGATCATCTTGTGTACATTGTCCATTGGGTTTTGTCAAATATAATATATCATAATTTAATATCAAGTCTTTTATGAGTTTGTACTGAGTTGAGTTTTATATATTTTTAAAACTTATTAATAAAAAAAATACGTATATTAACTATAATTTTTAAAAAAATTTATAATTATCTAACCGTTTCAAGTTAAAAATGAATGGATTGAGGAAGAAGAAGAAGAATGAGATGAATGCATCCACACCCTTTTCTACGCCGGGTAAAAGTCGGAAAAGCATGGGTCCAACTGAGTATCCATCGTGCAGAAACGCATAGGTTTCCTTAGATCAAAATAGGCAGTAAACAGTAGGTTCGAAGGAAAAAAAACAAGGGTTTTGATGAGAGGAAATGATTTAACTCGCATGGCAGTGCTTTAGGTTCACTAATATCAAGAAACTTTGTTTTTTTTACAGATAGAATTGAAGGTGTCTGTTTCTATGTAGCAGATCAATGCTGCTTCATTTTGCAGCTTTTCATGGAATAATCTCTGCTCTCAATCCCTTGGCAGTGTTTCCTCAAAGTGATGCTTTCCTCAAAGTGATGCTTTCCTCAAAGTGTGCCTTCTACAGGTGCCATTTGAATTTAGTGCTCTCTCCTTTTTATTGATTCAATGGAGCTATGCCATGAGGCTATTAAAAATAGCCATGGAAAGGACACATTTGGGGTTTGGTACCCTAGCACAATGAGTGCTGGTCTTTGTTTCAAATATTTCGAGGAGGGGGTTTGATCTTTCTCTAGTACCATATACTATATTGAAGGGAAAGCTATAATTTTAAAGGGAGATAAAACAAAAAGGGAGGAAAATCCATGTGGGGATCAACTAGAACATAGTTGTTGATATACATTTCACCAATAAAAAATACATGACAACGCTTTTAATGATATAATCAAAGGACATTTTCAGATTCCAGAAAGCGCCATACGTGTCAAAAAATGCATCACACGCGACTTAATCTTTTTATTCAAATACTAAATTATCCTTCAACTTATTTAATAATAACGAAAAAAGTAATTGTGAAAAGATCAAAAAAAACATCTCGAGACTAATTTATTGATTTTATTTGTAAAAATATTTTAGTTGTTTCATTGTGCCTTTTGTTTTTTATATTTATTTTTTATATTAGGTCAAATACCAAATTACCAATCAGTTGACGTGATAATAACTAAAAAAACCTTTGTGAAAAATAAAAAATCTTCTTGAAGCCAATTTTAAATTTTTTACTTTCAATGATATTTTGGTCGTTTCACTGTGCAATTAAAATGAAAAAAGATTTATTTGCTCCAAATTAATTTAATAATGACTAATAGATTTTATAAAAAGATTTTAATAGCCTTTGTCAAAAAAAAAAATTGTATGAGAGGCAAAACCATAAAATATTATTCAAGTAAATAATATTCTCAAACATATGTTTAATTGAAAGTCCTTTTCCAGTTAATTAGCTTTTATTAATAATTATTATAACAACAACAATAACAATAATAATAATATTATGAGGTGCAAGGCACATGCAATTTCTCTTAAAGTTTGCATTATTAAATTAACAAACCCTAACCCCTAGATGTAAAGTGTAACATCAACAGTACTAATTGGAGAAGTTATTCTGGCTTATATAGTTAGCCCACAATCTTAATTATATATCAATATATAAACTACTCCCAATAGAGCAGGTGTGACTTCTTTTAATTATAAATTAAATGTCACATGTGGTGGGCTATCATAGCCTATAAATTAAGTTTTTTTTTTAGTGCTCTTTCTCCTCTTTTCTGCTTTTTTTTTATAGTAATATAGATATTATTAATTACATGTACTGCACATTATGATTAATGTAAATGGAACAATATAATTTATATAAAATTAATTTTAGAATTGTTGTAATCCTACCCGGATCCCACAGCAAACATGAATTCATGCCAATTAATTTTCACCTAGAATTCATGTCAATCTATGAAGTGGAAAAGGCTAGCTATATTTTGGTGTGCATGGCACGATAGAAGGAAAGCAGAAAAAACCCTACAAACAAAAGATTATATGCTGCCGTTCTCTTTGAAAAATAAGGCAAAGAAAGGCCATGTGCAGTGCTGGCAGTGTCTTTGAAAGAAGCAGAAGCAAACAAAAAGATAATCAAAACTGAGGTCTCTGTGTTAGGTAATGTGTTGCAAGTGGCTCAGGGCTGGCTCCAAGCTGTTCACAACCTTGAGGAATTTGTTGATTCTGCTTGCTATAATTTACTTTTTACATGTGATTCCAGCTCCTATCATTTATATTCAATTCTTCCCTGGATAATTTGATTGATTTAGCTTTCCCAATTATCAATGATGGTTGAATTTCAGTGATTATATATATATATATATTAAAATGATAATTTAAAAAAATAAGAAAATGGTATATATATCACCATTTTCTTTTTTAAAAAAAATTATCATTTTAATAACATATAAAAAAATTAATTTAAAGTAAAAAAATAAAAAAATAAACATGCTTTAGACATGTTTTTAAAAAATTAAAAAATATATATATTTTTAAAATATTTGTACAACATAAAAACATACATGCTTTAAATTAGGTGAAGAAAAATAATGTAGGGAAGCTACACATCTCAGAAGTCAAGAAGAAGCAGTGAGTGGTCCTACGTACTTGGAAGTTACAACAGAGGTGTCAGAGAAGCAGAGCATAGCTGACTTCTTGCACAACAAACTTTGGATGTAATGGAAAAACATGTAGAGAACAGTTGTTTTTCTCCAGAAATCTTGTAGTGTACACGTTGACGTCACAAGCAAATCTCTGGTTTCTCTCTACTTGGGCTGTCCCTAACCTCAGAAACAATGGCTGCCTTTCTTGCACATCCTTTATCCAACAAATTTTGGAGCCTGTCCCCTGCGAGACAATGCTGTTCATTCTGCACCGCAATATATATATATTGTCTTCTATTTACTAATTTTAGGGTTAAGATTTAAAATTATCGGGGAAAAAAATATTTTGCAAGGGTGGGGGTTCTTGCCGACCATCTTATGTATTCATCTTTTATTATATGTTAAAAAATAATATAAATTATATTTTAAGATGTTTAATAATTAAAATTATTTTATTTAGTAGAAAAGAACCATCTGATTTGATTCGTTCTCAATAGTTATGAGATGATCATCTTAGGGTGATCTTTTTGTCAACGGATGCTCCTATTACACTTATAGTCTCTGAAGGATGAGAATCAACTATGTAATATCTAAATCAAGAATTTAAGTATTGTATACGTCATTAATCTGATTTTTTGTAGGAGTTGTTTGTCGTAAAGAGATTTATTATTCCTGACCTGCTTCACCATAATTATTATTTGAACAAGTAAAAGTTATGTCTTGGTCCGAGTGAGGATAGCTGGGAAAGAGGGGGGAAAGCACAATTCCCTTAGGAAATTTGACTAGAAAGAAAATTAAAGGATTTCTCATCATAATGCAATATTTTCCTATAATTACGCTCTCTCTATTATTAGAAATTATAAAGTCTTATATTCTACTACTACCGTTGAATATGTTGCGATTTTGATTTTACTATCCAGTATGGATCTCTCATATCCTCGAAACTTTGATTGAAATGATGTTTTTTCTGCTATAACACCGAGGATATTATTACCTCTTTAATTACTGCATTAATGGCAATTAACTGCAAAATATTTGCTTAGAAAATAATTTTATGTTGAATTATAGCAATTTAACCAGAACTAAAGGAATTTCCATAAAAAGCAATCAAGATATTGTTTTTTTCTCTGTTTCCACCACTGGCCTTACATATCATCAATCCTCACACAGATGTAAATTTGAAACGCAAAATAAAATTAAAAAGCAGCGGGAAAAAAAAAAGGGTCAAAACAGGATGTGCTAGAACTAGAATAGAAAGAAATAACTTAGAATATTTTTGGCTTGATTTTTTATTTTTATTTTGAGTCAATTTAAAAGTTATTTTCATAAACAACTTGAAATAAAATACGTTGACATGGCTTTACAACTTGTAAAGCTTTTCAACGTGTTTTTTAATATAAAAAATATAATAAAAAATAAAAAAATCTTATATATATATAATTAAATATATCTAGAATAATATGCGCAAAAAGAGAGAGAGAAAGTTGATAACACAATTAGAAACTAAATTGGAAAAAATTAAGAAATAGATATGAATCAAAATATATAATTTTATAACATGAGTCATGGATTAATAACTTTATTGTTTGGAACTAATTTTTTATTTAATCAAAGAAGAATTCAAGGAGAAAAATATCATATAGGGATGTACAAAAAGAAGCCTACTAATATTAAAAAAATATTATAATCGTTTTCGAAAATAAAGTAAAAATTAAATGATATTTTATTTAAAAATCTATAATTTTTTTTAATTTTTTTTTAATTAATTTCAGTTGAAACTTAATATCTACTAGGCTGAGCATTCCACGTTTATATTTAATCATTCTATTTTAATTAATTCAAATTTAAAAAATTAAAGTTAAGAAAAGGGGTGGCCTAATGTGTCTTGCTCGTTAAAGAAAAGGCCACACATGCGGGTGTGGTCTTTTTTTTTTTTCTTTTTTTTATTACTTTTTCTTTTTTAAAAAACAATTAAAGATGGACAATATATCGTCTTTCTAGCCAGTTTTTTTTTATCATAAAAGAGTGGTCAAAAAATCAGCTAGGGGTTTTTTTACTCAAAATTTTATTTTTCAACTTATTTTAACATAAAAAATACTCAAAAAATCCTTATAATGTAAATAACTCAAAACACATTTAAATTCATTTAAAAACACAAAATCAAAAAATAAAATAAAATAAAATCATCTCTAAACCCCAATCTATGTTTTCAAGTAATATGAAAGGGGGGGGGGGGGATTCAAATGGAACCCTCTTAACATTAAGAATGATCCTTTTTTCATGGCTTCAATGTGGCCAAGTAATGATTTTCTTTTCTTTTTTTATTGTTTTACGAAGACTCTCATCTTCCAAATTAGAGATTGAAAAATAAAATAAAAAATTATCAAAATAAAACTTGAGAATAACTTTATGTGATAGAAGAAGAAGGAGAATAAAGGAATAAAAAAAACTTTTTGTATGCCACGTCATTTTGTTGGTTTTATACTTTGATTCTCTATTGTGTTTTTCTATAATAAATTAGAATAAACTAATCACTAATTTGATCATAAAAAGTATTAATTGAAAATAAAAAAAGTTTGATAATCAATTTTTTTTTTTTTAAAAAGCACTCTCTTTATCTATATGTACCAGGGGGACAACCATTAAAACCCCTTGCCTTTTTTTATTTTAATTTTTTTTATCCCAAGTCAACCCACCACATATATATTTACTCGGGTTGAGTATTATACTGTGCTGTTAAAAAAAGTATGGATTTTTATGATATGTTCACTGTTTATATGAACAATGAAGCAAGTTAATGTATTAGTTTAATTATTTTAAATATATATATATATATATATATATATATATATATATATATATATATATATTTTAGTTTAATGTGGGTGTTCGGGTTAACTTACGCGCACCTCGACTAATTCCACGAGCCCTGAAGTTAAGGGTCATGTAAGCTTCCAGTGACCATCATACGAGCAACCACATGGCTCGAACCTGAGACCACAGAGAAAGCAAATTTCTTAGTCTCAAACTCTTACCACTAGACCACCACCTAGATAATTATTTTAATTATAAATTTGTATCTTAGTTTAAATGGTTAAGGCGTGGTTCAGAAGCAAGAGATTAGTGAGTGCAATATTTTTATTTCATATTGCCTTTCATTTTTTTTTTTTTAAAGTTAAGGGGCAGATGACAAATAAAGGAAGGCTAAATGTGCGAAGCTTGCTATTGGCTAGGCCTGATTCTTTGTTATTTTTTTTTATTTTTTGGTTTTTTTACACTTCAAAAAATATTTATCAGATTCACTTATTCTTCAATTTTGATATGATTATGAAATATTATTATAAATTTTTATTTGAATTTTAGTAATTAATTTTTCAATTATTATGTATTGATATGAAAATAATAATTCTAATAATAAATTACTCATAAAAATTCAATTGAAATCAAATTTATATTATTAATATTTTTAAATATATTTTAAACATGATTTTATTAAATTTATAATGTTTTTAGTTTTTAATCACACAAAATATAGATATACTATTTTGATTTAACTATTAAATTTTTTTAAAAACATAAACAATGATTTTAATTAAAAATATTGCATTGACTACAATAAACAAGAGATTAATTTAAGAAAAAAACTTATGTTGATAATTTTCTTTTTTCCAAAACAGCTTAATGTTAATGTCACAAAATTTCGTAAAACTTGAATATTGTTTTTATATTTAATTGTTTTTTGGGTATACAAACTAGGAAGAAAATAGAAAGTTCAAATGTTACGGTGAACACGTGCAATCAGCACTTAATAAGATTTATAATACGCCATCTCTCCCTCTCTCTCTCTCACTGCACGACTTACAAAGTGAACAAAAACAGTAATGGAAGAAAGAAACTGATGGGCACACCCACACACACACTATAAAGTATAAACTATGAACAAAACCAGCCAAACTATACTTGCTTACTTACAATATTAATAACAATAACAATAATAATATTTTCTGCTACTGAACATCCTTGCAGGCAGTGTCTCTGTTCCGTATCTGTCTCTCTACTCAACATTTTCTTACAGAGAGAGAGAGAAAGAGAGGCATTCTTTCTTTCTTTTTATAGTAGTTTTAAGTCACTGACTGTGGTGTCTGAAAGCTAGTCTTGTAGGGAGGGATATTCTTCATCCACCTGTAGAAGCTACCACTTGCCTTCCCCTCTCTCATTCTGCTTCTCTTGTCTCCTTCTGGGTTGTTCTCTCTCTGTCTCTGTGCTTGTGTGATTTAGCAGTGCATGAAATTCTCTGCCTGAAAATGGGTGAAGAATCCTTAACTACAGTCCCCTTTGACAGAACTGTTGAACAGGTTTCTCTCTTCTCTCTCTTTCTGTTGGAAAATAACAATGTCTTTTTTCTGGGTTTTCTTTCTTCTTCTTCTTTTTTGGTTTGGTTACATTTTCTAGATTGTCTTTCATGTCTTCTGTTATATTCTATGGTGGTTTTCTATATGGGGTATCAAAAGGGAGGCTCTTTATTTGTAATTCTTCTGTTATAGATTGAAAGGTTACTGATTTTAGCCTGTTTGACATTCATGTCATCTGTTCTTCATCTCTTTCTCTGTGTTAATCACTGTAAAAGTTTAAGCAGACACATTGTATTTATAAATATTTTGCCTAAATGTTTCTTTCTTGTACCAACAGGAAAAAAAAATGATTTTTGATTCAGTTTCTGTAATTTCTTGGCTTTAAGGCTCTCTTTGGATTCTGATTACCAACCCTCATTTCCATTTTTTTAAACTCAATTCTTGATTTCATTTTTCTTTTGTTTTCAATTCGGACGTTGCTATAAAGTTTCAGTTTTTTCTTTAATTTTGCTCTGACCAGCTTAAGAATTAGAGTTTAGAATCATAAATTTCTTTGAATATACCTAATTATGCTAAAAGTGCGATACCAAATTAAATTTTAAAAATTTCTGATAATTTTTGAATTGTGTAATTATGAATGTGGTAGATACTGCCTCAGATTGTGGTGGTTGATGAAATCCCATGTTCTTAACTTGTTTGTAACTTTTTTCCATTTTTTATCGGGATTCAAGATTCTTAAGAAATCTGTGCAATGATGCGCAGGCAATTCTGGCTATGAAGAAGGGTGCTCAACTACTGAAATGTGGAAGAAGAGGAAAGCCCAAGTTCTGTCCATTTAGGCTTTCAACGGTATGTAAGTTTTATATGGAATAAAGTTGGTAATTTGTGGGAGAAATATGATCAGCTGTATGGAGGCAGAACTCTTTACTTGATCAAGACTAGACAAATCATTGTCCTTACAAGTGTTAGAATCGCCAACATTTGATTAGTATGCATCACATGTTGGTGCGAATATTGCTGTTTCTTGTTTCTTTTCTGGTTTTATGATAAATTAAGTGAAAAGGTTGTTTTGATTTTGCATTTCAGGATGAGAAGTACTTGATTTGGTATTCCGGACAGGAGGAGAAACAATTGAGACTGAGCTTAGTTACGACGATTGTTCCTGGACAAAGGACTGTACGTAATCAAGGATGCTCATTGATATTAAGCCGTGTCCCTTAATCTGTATCTTGTTGAAGTTGATGCCTTTTTACAGTTTCTATGAATGCTTATTTCACTTCTCACTTTTCTATTTTCAGAGGCAACTTCAACCAGATAAAGAGAATCAATCATTTTCACTTATATATACAAATGGTGACCACTCGAGCTCACTTGATTTGGTAACTTCTGAATTTGACTCTTTTATGAACAGATCATGTTTCTAGTTAAGATCTATGGCTTCATTACTGTTTTTATTCATTATCTTTCATGTAGATATGCAAGGACAATGCGCAGGCTGATTCTTGGTTTATAGGCTTAAGGGCTGTGATATCCAAGTGTCACCATTCTAGGCCTTTTTGTGCCCTGAAGAACCACAGAGTAGCACAAAGCTGTGTAAATAGTCCAGCTGGCTTTATCAGAAGAAAACATAATCTAGGAATTCTGGAGGATGACACCGAATTGTCGCAGGTTTTAACAACATCCGTTTTTCTTGTGGTTACTTTCACAAATTTAAGAGCTTTTTTATTTTCCAAAATGTTGGTCTTGTGCAAAAGTCACTTGTGCACAGACGATATTGATGACATTCTCGAAAAGAATTAGGAATTATCTAGTCAATTGAGCTTCTGTGCTGAAATGGTCAAAAGTTGCAGTAGCATTTGCATGTTGTTTTGGGGTAATTAAGGGGAAAATCACTCAATGAGACAAACAATTCAGGTTTGAAAGTAGACTTGTAATCCTTCGTGAATTATTTGATTACTTTTGTCAACAGGTGGTCAGTAATTAGCTTACTGTGTATTTTCCTGTTCTCGCGCTCTGCATTTTTCACTCATGATGCCTGCAGTTTCCAAACTCCAAATTTATTACTATATAAAATCTTACTATGGAGCTAGGTATACGGTGCTGAAGCTTTATTTGGTTTATCTAGTTATGAGTGCTATATACCATTCTTTCTTTGGAGAAGTTCCACGCGCTAGTTGTTTATCCTCTTTCCAAATTCTTTACTATCATTTCTATATGATACTGTGCTATACAACTGAAAATATTATAGTTTTCACTGACATGTTACATTTTTTGTGTGTTTTATGCAATTCTACATTGAAGGTGCATAGCTTACATGGAAGTCCTATGCAGTCGATTTCAGACAGGGGTTTTTCCGATGGATTGTCTCTTTCTTCTGATAGCCTTTGTTTCTCGGAAGCGAGTCTTCCACTATTACAAACTGTGGAGGATTTCTTAATTCCACATACTCCAAATGCTGAACAACAAAATATCAAGAAAAATGGATCTGATAATGGGTTTGCAGAGTTCCAAAAGAATATGTGTCGTAGAATTATTGGTTCGAATCATAGGTCTCATCGAACAGAGAAAAATGATGTCCTAAAGGATGTTTTAATCTGGGGAGAAGGAGCAGGAGGAGGAAATATAGGGTGTGTGGGCAACCAGTTTGGTTACCACAGTACATTGCAAATGGATTCTTTATTGCCAAAATTGCTGGAACCCACCGTGATGTTAGATGTAAGAAATATATCTTTAGGAAGGAACCATGCTGCCTTAATCACCAAACGAGGGGAAGTTTTCTGCTGGGGCGAGGGGAGTCGAGGAAAGCTTGGGCATAAAGTTGACATGGATGTGAGCTCTCCAACAATTGTTGAATCCTTAGATGGTTTCCTTGTGAAATTTGTTGCTTGTGGTGAATATCAAACTTGTGCTCTGACAGATTCTGGTGAACTGTTTGTCTGGGGTGAGAACAAATATGGAGGTAATTTGGTGTGCGAGGAGAGAACTGGAAGCCAGTGGTTACCACGTCAAATTTCAGGTCCCTTGGCTGGTGTCAGTATATCAAATGTTGCTTGTGGGGACTGGCATACAGCAGCTGTGTCCTCATCGGGGCAGTTATTTACATATGGGGATGGAACTTTTGGGGTTCTCGGTCATGGGAATCTTCAAAGTGTTTTTCATCCCAAAGAAGTTGAATCTCTTAAAGGTTTGTGGGTAAAATCTGTTGCATGTGGATCATGGCACACTGCTGCTATTGTGGACGTCATTTTTGACCGGTTCAAGTTTAATGGTGTTGGCGGGAAATTATTTACATGGGGAGATGGTGATAAAGGGAGGCTTGGGCATGCTGATCTGGAGAAAAAGCTTCAACCAACATGTGTCGCACAGCTTGTGGAACATGATTTTGTTCAAGTTTCTTGTGGAAGAATGCTGACCGTTGCACTTACCAGGACAGGAAAGATCTATACAATGGGAAGCTCAGTGCATGGACAGTTGGGGAATCCACAGGCCAAGAATAAATCAATTGCAATCGTTGAAGGAAAGCTTAAAGAGGAGTTTGTTAAGGAGATATCATCCGGGACATACCATGTTGCCGCCTTGACATCAGGTGGAAGTGTATATACATGGGGGAAGGGGACAAATGGACAATTAGGATTAGGCAATGTAGAAGATAGAAATGTACCAACTTTGGTTGAGGCTTTGAGAGATAGACAGGTTCAAAGTATAGCTTGTGGATCAAATTTAACTGCTGCAATCTGTTTGCACAAATCTATATCTGTTAGTGATCAATCAGCTTGTAAAGGTTGTAGAATGCCCTTTGGATTTACAAGGAAGAAGCATAACTGCTATAATTGTGGCCTTCTGTTCTGCCGAGTATGTAGTAGCAAGAAGCTCATCAATGCATCTTTGGCACCTAATAAAAGCAAGCTTTGTAGAGTCTGTGATTCATGTTTTAACAGTTTGCAGAATATTACACATCCAGGTGGAGGTTCCAGGAAGCTGTTGTCCCAACAGAAGGCCTTATCTGACGAAAAAGAAGAAAGGGGTGGAGCAACCCCGCCTGGGCATCGTCTACAGTTGATGAGTCGGCCATCTCTTGAAAGCCAACCTGGTGAAAGGAAGACCTCGAGAAACCAAGGGGAAAAGCAGCAGCATTTAGAAACTGTCCCTTCTATTTCAGCTGGATTGCCACGATGGGGACAAGTTTCATGTCCTGCTATATTTGAATCTTGCTACAGAATGGATTCTGTACATCCCCTGGAACCAATATCTTCCAGTTCCAGTTCCTTGAATTTGGAAGAAGATAAACATGAGTCAAACAATATTCTTGTTGAAGAAGTTGAGAGACTAAGAGCACAGGTAATGCCTCTATATGTTGTTTTAGCTTCAAAATCTAATTGCTTATCTTAATGATTTTTTTGCCTTCCATTGTGCCACACTTGTCTCACTTTCTTCATCACAAGCACTCACATGCATGCATAGAAGCATTTTTTATACAACTGGTCTTCACACCAATGGTGATGTGATCGAAGGGTTAGCCTTTTCCATCAGCAGCACTACATCAATTATTCTTTTCTTGACTGTTTTTGTTTCAGCCAGTGGATGGCTTGAGTTTCTTGTCACTTTTTCATGCAAGTTTATCATGTAAAGAATACCTGTTGCACAAAATAGTTGATTCTGTGCTGCCTTTGGCTTGAATATATTCTGCTCGGCTCTTCAGAGTTCTTTTGTTTCTAATAGGCGAAGGGCCTCGAAATGCAATGTCAAACTGGAAGCCAGAAGATTCAAGAATGTCAACAAACAATAGAGAAAACTTGGTTACTGGCTAGGGAGGAAGCAGCTAAGTGTAAAGCAGCAAATGGGATAATTAAAGCTTTGGTACTAAGGGTGATTCTCTTTCCTTCTGCCATTCTGTGGGTTGGTTTAATGTTTTGCTTCTTTACGTACTTGTAAGTAAGTCTTTAACATTCTTCGCAAGACAAGTTAAACAAAACTCACCGACCGAACTTTGTTAACTCGTGTCAATTCATAAGAGATTGGAGTTCAGCAATTAAGATGTTCAGGAGCTGAGTAAATTCAACTAAAAAATCGTTAATTCTTGTTCTTTCAGCTTCATGCAATGTCCGATAAAGTCTCAGTTAGGAAAGGAGCAGAAGACGGAGGGGATCCGTATCAGCCTCAGACCAGACCTGACTACACAGATACCCCTACTGTGTTTGCCTCAACTCATTCACCTCTTCGAGTTAGATTGCCAAAAGACTGCAACGTAGAAAGTTTATCTAGCTCTCCTATTGTGTTTTCCAATTCGCTAAAGTCCTTGGATGGGAGAGAGTTGTGCCATGAAAACAGTATGCTAGGGGAAGATTTACATGACTCGACAACAGATCCTCGACGGAAGGGAACTAACGCGTCAAAGCTCGAATGGGTAGAACAGTACGAACCTGGTGTATACATTACATTTACAGTTTCGCCAGGCGGAGAAAAGGGTCTAAAGCGAGTCAGGTTCAGGTAATTTGTTTTCCATGTTAATAATAAGCGCTGGAATCTGTTAAATACAGGGTTCAAATATCTGTTAACTGATCATACATACTTGATGTATATTTTGCAGCCGTAAACGATTTGCCGAGAAAGAAGCAGGGCGATGGTGGGAGGAGAATGAAGTTATGGTATACCAGCATTATGGCATTGAAGGATACAACAAATCAAATCAAAATCAGGAAAAGAGCTGATTTTTACTTGCTTTTTACAGTAGGTTGCTATATATTGATTCTCACACCAAAAAGGGCAGCGATTGTATAATTTCTCTTAGGATCCTTCTCTGTAAGCTCTGTACAGATCCCGGATTAGGTATGTTGTCAAGTTATTCAGTAAATGACTCATCTAAATATCTCAGCAACTTGAGGTGGATGATCCAAGTTCTGAAGATGAAGTTTTTTGCACGAGATGAGAAAAGTTTCATGTAATTAAAGCTTCATGTAGTGTTTAAGTCTTTTGCCTAGATATGTCATGCCCTCCTCTGTACAGTCATCGATAAAAAAGCTTCTCTCACATTTCTACATGGATGTTGATACAACCTTGGCTTTTATCTCAAGACAAAAAAAATAAAATAAAAAAACAATAGGGACAAAGAAACATCTTTTTTTTACATATTTCTTGTTTGAAAATATATAAATTCACTGTAAAATTATTATAAAACATATTTATTTTATTTTCTTGTCTTTTCAATTAAATATGTTTCTATTCTAATTGTTTTTGTCTTTTCTTTTTTAAGATAATAATCAAATGCTAAGTGTTTATTGACATAATGATTAAGAGCTTGTTTGAAATAATGATTAAGCTAATATTTATCTAATATGATATACATGAAAAATCACTCCATTAGAATAGTTTAAATTATAAAACCTAAAGTAATGTACATATGTTGTGTTTTATTATGGATGGTAATAGTGATATTATAAAATCAATGAACTGGTATTAGAGAGTACGTAAAAGAGTTTTCATATGAAGTTTATTTGTCATTCTAAAATTGTTTTGGGAATATCTTAGTTTTCTTGCAATTTTTTGTATGGTGAAATTATTTGATTACCTTTTAAAAAAAATAAAAAAATAATTTTGGTCTAGGGGTTTTTAAAATTTCCTTTTACCATGCACAATTTCCTTTTATTTGGAGATTGAACTCTATTTTTTTTTGTTTTTAAAGAATTTTTCACTAATTTTAAAAATAATATTTTATTTATTTATCATTCTTTATTAATTATTTAAATCGTATTATTAAATTAACTTGTCTTAATGGATTCAGTTAAGTTAATGATCTGATTCTTGAGTTTTCTTTTTTTAAAAAAAAAAAACATTGGCACACGTGAGCATTCTTTTTTTTTTTACATTAGAAACAATTTGGTCTAAGCAGCAGCATAGCACGGGTCACCATTCTAAGTTTGCTCGAGTTATTTTTTTAGATTTTTTTCTTAATTATTTTTTTTTAGTTAATTAGAATTGAGTTTTCTAATTTGTTTTGATTTGGATTGCATGAGATTATTACAGGCTCATGCCCCAAATCGCATGTTTTGTAGGTTAAACATTGTTGGCTTGGATCGATCCAATGTGTTTTCGTCATAATTTTTTTTAAAAAAGTAATTTTTAATATTTTTAAAGTCTTTTATCCATTATATATCAAATTTTTAATTTTCTAGTATTTTTTTATATTTTTATAAGGTTATAGAAAATTATCTGACCCGAGGCATATCATGTATAAAAAACTAGTGTTTAAATAGACAAGAATGTTAGTTGAATCAAAATGTTTATTTATTTGTTTTTCTCTTTAGTCGAAGAAACAAGAGATTGCTTTCGATCCCACGTAAGAAACAAACAAATCTAATAATATATTAAATAATTTCTCTTTTCCTTTCCACTTTCGGGCTTTTGATTCATGCATGTGAGTCTATATATATGACGTACGTAAGAGAGACTGAAGACCATAAAGAGAACATAATGAGGTTTCTCTTTCGGCAATAGAGTAATTTATTAGTGAATAATTCGTATTTAAATCTGAGTTAATTATGAAAAAAAACAATGATTTATATTCAACATTTCTTCTTCTCGAGGAATAGAATAGAATAATGCATCATGGCAAACTCCTCTAATCATTCTATATTGGTTTGAATGTGTTAGAACGTGCCCTTTTCCTTGGAAGAATCCAAGATTTCTTGCCACCCAATGATAGTTTCATTATTAAAAAATTTCCAAATCCAATTTATTATAGCAACTAGCCAGCCTATTTTGAAAGAAGATTTTCTAAAACAATCAAGTACATGAATTCGATTGAGTTTGGATATGGGTTTTCTTTTCTTTATCCAACTTCGATGGAAGAGCTATCCCATGTTTAATTAACTCTCTGAAACAGCTTCGACAAACATATATATATATATATATATATATATATATATATATATATATATGTGTGTGTGTGTGTGTGTGTGTGTGTGTGTGTATGTATATGTATATGTATATGTATATGTATATGTATGTATGTATATCCTTCTTTGAGTAATACACACATGTTTCATGTCCTTGGCCAACAAAAGAAAATAAAATAAAATTTTCAACTATATTTATAAAACCTGGTTTAATCTAAGGTGCGGATCACGAGTTGAGTGGATCAATTTATATCAATGTAAAATAATTTTTTTAACAAAATTAAAATGACATCTTTTTAAAAGTATTTTAAAAATCAAATCAAATTTTATTTGAGTATTTATCTGGTCGATTGGATCATTAGTTGACCTACTAAGTCAATTTTCATCAATTTAATATAAAATTTAATTCGAATTTAGATCTCGTAAAAAAAAAACATGACGAGTTTTAAAATATTTCGTTGAACATTTCATATTTTTAATATCAAAATTTTAATTAATGTGTAATATCTTCTTTCTCCTATTTTTTCCTGGAAACAATCAATGATGCATGGTTTTACATATATATATATATATATATATATATATATATATAAATTGTGGGGTTGTTAAAGAAAAAAAAAACCAAGTTAAAGAAGATGCAAGCAAATGAAAAAGACAAGCATGATGAGTAAAGCATGAATAAAACTCCAAAAAGGAGGAAAAGCACCAAAAGATTGATTGATGTAAAGGAAAAGCATGCATGGCAGAGAATCATTTGTCATCACTTGCAAAAAAAAAAAAGTTCAAGAAGGCTTACAAGCGATCCCATTATGCCACGTGTCACCTTTCTTCACGCTGCAAAAGCTGGCCCCACATGACCCCCCTGGGAACCCAGCCAATCAGTTCCTATATATGATGCCTGTACGTCTTTAGTTCTTCTGTAGCTTGGCAACTAGCTAGGTTATGGCCTGTTACCACTCTTGATTTTCAATCTGTGCACAATGCATGTGGGTATGGATTTTGCACTGATTTAGAATGTGAATAGGGCTGTAGTACCCAGAAACTCTTAAGGATTAATATTAACATTTTACGTAAAACTACTCCAGCTTCCTTAAGCTAGTTCTTGAAAAACTTCCATTCATCTGAACTATATGTCTCAAAAACTTGTTCAAGAGAAATCTTTCGGTGGAATTTGTGTTAATTATTTTATTTCGTATTACTCTTCGTTGAAAATAATTTTCTTTCAACACCTTAGTCACTGAAAAGAAGAAAAACTCTGTTACTCAAGAGAGTGATCATCACAGATAGAGTAGCACGCTCAAATTATTTCAATCTGTTGTGATTGCTGCGAATGATCTGTGTACGTACTATGACTAATCATGTAGAGGATCTCTTTCAATCGCCTGAAAACTGAAATATATACAGCAATCTTTATACATACATGCATGCGTAATTCAATATGCCAAGTCTTTTCGAGTTGGTAATTGTTTGTGTGATTCTGTTAAAAACAATCGACGGACAAGACCCAGCACTCTCATTTTCTTCCCCAACTACAACGAAAAGCTCAGGAGTTGGCCAGCACCGGGACAACAATCCCAATCCCGAAGAAGGCCATTTACTAATGTACATTTATTAAAATAATATAAATTATATGATGTGATAATTTAAGTTTTTAGATTGATATAATTTTTTAACATGATATAGTTGTTTATTAAATAATTACGAGTTTAAATCTTATTATTTTCTAGCATAAAATAACGTAGTTTATATAAATTTTAAACTTATAAATTTTTAACTTAAAGATATAATTTAAAAAATAATATAAATTATATTTTGAATAACTTAAAATTTTAAGTTGAAATGATTATAAGATAAACCATCATCTCTCTTTTGCAAGGGAGTTTACATCATAAACTTTAGCAGAACCTTTTTGATCCAAGAACTGATTCTAACAATTAACGAAACACATTGGATCATGGAGTAGTTTAAAGAGGTAAGATTGCTTGAAATTTCACAAGGAATTAAGCATGTGGAACAGACAACAATTTCCAGCCGCAATTCGGCTAGGACAGTTTGTCGTTAAGGTATAACAGTAGATACTAAATCCACCATGGAAAGGGTGGCAATGCATCAAAATATAGGAATTGTGTCATGTGGAGTTGAGATTCCGAGAAAGGATAAGGATGAAGCATGGGATAAATGGAGAGAGATTGAGAGAGTAAACTAGCTTGAATTGAAAGAAAACAAGAATAATTTGATAGGAAAAAAAAAACAATTGAAAAGGGAAAAGTGCAAGTCTTGGGGCCGGTGGCAAACCAGGACCGCCTTTTGCTTTCTCTTCTCCTCTTTTTGTTCTTATATCAAAACGCCAACCAGCTCCCTCATTTTCCCTCTCCATCCAACTTGTGATCTTTGCTCTCTCAAGCTAGCTAGCTACCTACCTTCTCTTGCATGCCTTGGGTGCTTCTTCTGCAAGGTCACATCGATCTCTCTGATCTCCCTCCCTCCATCCCATATGTGTCCTGATCATGCATAATACTTTAAAATACATGCACGATCATGACATCTAAATGATCCTCAAATTTTCTTTGGTCAATTGTTTAATCAAAATTAGATTACAAGACTAACTTTTTTGTGTCTTGCATTTGATTGTGTGCAGAGACTTGCTGTACAGTTGCTGATTATATATATTACTCTCCAATAAGGGCTGGTCTCATTTTTTGAGAAGGAGGCTAGCTTTCTTTTTTTGAGTTTCATATAGATATTTCTTGATCAAGATCAGAAGAAGTCTCAAAGGAATTAAATTAAAGAGATGGCTCCTGTTTCATTGCCTCCTGGCTTTCGTTTCCACCCTACCGACGAAGAACTCGTTGCTTACTACCTCAGAAGAAAGATCAATGCACATAGGATTGAATTAGAGATCATCCCTGAAGTTGATCTCTACAAGTGTGAGCCATGGGATTTACCAGGTATGATAATATCTCAACCCCCGAGTCCAGTACTGATCATCACTCCTTTCCTTGCATACTTGTGCATAAAGAAAGAAAGAAAATTCTCTAGTGCCTTATTAGCTTGCTTGCATGATCCATATTACATGAACCAAATAAAGATTGAGTGAGCAAAGGGATAAAGAATATTTGGGAGAAAAAGCAAAATATATACAGTGTTTTTATCCCTTTCTTGTATGATAGCTTTGGAACATATAACTAGTGTATATATCAATTACAATTAAAAATTTTATTCAGATTAATTTAGGTTAATCAATCATCCTTGGCTATTAATTAGACATGCAACTCTTTATTGGTTTTTGATTGCTTCAAGCCCTAATATCTGCTACTAGGGCAGACCACATGATGACAGCATTCTAGTTTAATTTGCAGGCTTTCTTGAACTTAATCGATCCTCACGTTGGATCAAAAAAACAAAAACCCTAATTATTTGGAGAATATGAGAAACAATTTTTTAATGTTTCTTCCATCAAAATATGTTGGATTTTTTATGAAAAAAAGAAGAAGGTGGTGAATGCAAGAAGCTAAGCTAGCCGCGATGCCTTTCCAAAGGAGAGACAGAGAATGACTTCAAATACTCTTTAGGGATTCTTGCTCTTGTTCTAGTCTAACAATTATGTTTTTAAATCCATTTACATGCATTGATCATGCTTTATTGGTCAAAAATCTTAAACTTTATAATAACATAACATATATACTACAATATAACAAGAATATTTCTAGCAGTAATTAAAGGAAGTGAACTAGTACTGTACTTGGGACTACGTGCAAGACATATGGTCCCTCCATCTTTAGGGTTCCTGTTGTGAACATGAAGTCGTATCAATTTACCAAATGATTTCCAAGTCAAAAAGCTCTTGAGGAAAGGAACAGATTGCATTGTCAGCAAAAGTATCATGCAATGCTTTATTTGCATTCCTTCAATGGAATATGTTCTAGTCTTTGTTTCATCTGTGGATTGAAGTCATTGTTTTTTCTACCTTTTCCTTTTTAAATCTTCCATCTAGATGCCTCTATGAACAATAAAATAAATAACAAAACATATTTATATATTATATTAACATGCTTAATCATTGAAACATATTGCAGGAAAATCATTGTTGCCAAGCAAAGATCTAGAGTGGTACTTCTTTAGTCCTCGAGACCGCAAGTATCCGAATGGATCGAGGACTAATCGAGCAACTAAAGCTGGATATTGGAAGGCCACTGGCAAGGATAGAAAAGTGATCTCCCAAATGCGGGCTGTTGGCATGAAGAAAACCTTAGTTTACTACAGAGGAAGAGCTCCCCATGGTGCTAGAACAGGTTGGGTTATGCATGAATATCGCCTTGATGAGCGAGAATGCGAAATTAATACTGGCTTGCAGGTGCAACTCATATTCTCATCACCCTTATATATCTTCACACACACACACACACACACACACACACACATTTATATAGATGTGTTTTGGTGATAATTAAATGCATGAGTTTGTGATATGATTTGATTATAATTAAGCTTTTCCTGGGTGAACCTATGCAGGATGCATATGCACTATGTCGTGTGTCAAAAAGGACTGCAAATATCCCAAAGATTGGAGAGCATTATGATTCTACGACAAATCAAATGCCTTGTGAACATTCTTCTAGCATTGAACAATATTCTGAAAATCATGGAAGATGTGAAGAATATGAGAGTACAAATTATCCTATGCATAGAAATGTAGATACTTGCTCAACCAGCTACCGTGCCATCGGATCCCCTCTCAACATCGGTGAATCAAGAAATGGGAAATGGATACAGTCCATGGATGGATCATTTGGCATGTCAGCTCCACAATTTCCAAACTATTCGACAGTTCCTTACCCACCATCAAAGGTAAAAAATATTATCTACTGTGATTATGATAGTCATAATCTAGCAAAACCTTTAAATTTGCGGTAGATAGACCGTCGCGAAAAAAAAGAAGATGATTAAAATGATCTGCAAAAATTAAATCTTTGATAGTATAAATAGAAATTAAATTTTTCTTACATTCATTGGTTTTGGCAGGTTGATATAGCGCTAGAGTGTGCAAGGTTGCAGCATAGGTTCACATTGCCTCCATTGGAAGTGGAGGATTTCCCTCAGTTTGGATTTACTGACATAAAAATGATGCATCAACCTTCCATGCCAGAAAGCACAAGCACTCATCAAACAGACATTTTGCAAGAAATTCTTTCGGTAGCTCATGCATCTCAAGAATTGATAAACCAATCTAGTTTTCAAGATACTTGGGGTGGAAACTATGCCACTGCTGATCATGATTTCACTTTCATGGCTGGGAAGGATGTCCAGCATAATGTGTACAGTGACATGATGATGAACTCTACAAGATGGGCTGACAAACCATGGGTTGACCCTAGTACAAGCAGCATGTCTATAGAGATGAGTGACCTAGATGAAACGTTCAAGGCAGAGAGGATGGTAGAGAACCTGAGATGGGTTGGAATGTCAAATGACGAACTAGAGAAGGTATGCAGCTTTTGATCTTTGCATAAATTAACCTAGCAACTTCTTCACTCCTAGTTGAAGAAATATGAGTACTCAATCCTTCTCCTTCCTCATTGTACAGAGTTTTACGGAGGAAACCAGGATTGTTCCAATAGAAAATATTTCAAATTTCAGGAGTAGAGAAGAGCATGGAGTTCTGGGTATTTTTTTTTATCTCCGTGTCTTAATTCAGTCACCTCCCTTATTATTTGTTTTTATTTTTTTCTTTCTTAATGAGAAAATCGATTAATTTGCAGGAGAAAATGAACATACTGGTGACTGCATGAGATTCAATGACAGTGAGGACTTTTCACTTGGATTCATCAATGATGAGCCTGATGATGATAACTTCATAGAGGAGAGCAATATTGTGGATAATCTGGCTAGTTCACCAAGCTTTGAAGTTGTGGAGGAGATCAAAGTAAATCATGGACTTTTCGTCTCGACTCGCCAAGCAACCGAGACATTCTTCCACCAATTAGTCCCATCACAGACTGTTAAAATCTACCTGAATCCAGCAGTGGTGGCCGCCAACTTTTCCATAGAGAAAGTAGAAAACACACAAAGGTATGACACAAAACCATCCAAGACTACTGCAAAGGAAAACTACACTGGAAGCAAATCATCAGCGCAGTATCCTTGGAGGTACTTATCAAGCAATGTTGTTTGTATGATTGTCATTCTCTTGATGCATTGTTTTTACTTGGGAGAAAATGTGGAAAATGGGAAATTAATGGATGACTTCATGGGAAGTGGAAGTGTAGTAGAGGAAGGTTTTTGCCCTAGCAAAAATATCAAGCCAGTGAAGAAGCCTGCAGGAAAACTAATCATCAAGAGGGATGACAATGAGAAGGAAAAAGATTTGTTGGTTACCATAAGAGGTGGTGAAGGGAGTAAACTTGGTTTGTTTCTGAAGAAGCTAGGGCTGTTTCTAACCATTTCTTTTGCTCTTTGTACCATATTGGCGAACCGCGCCATGGCCTCTTGACTTTATTCTTGATTTCATTAATTTACCATCTAACTAGCTATAGTTGTTGAGTTTGGGAAGGCATAAAATTTTGCCATCTCTAACGTTGGAGTCTAATGTATTCTAATAGATAAATATACCTTTGTATTCTATACTCAAACTTGTAGTAATTGAATAATTAATGTAATTGAATTAGATTAATAAAACTTTCATATTCTTCTGGTGTCAAGTTTGATTCTAATGCATGTTCACTTCTTTTTATACTTATATGTAATATTCCTTTGCATGTCAAATCTGCCTCTAATGTGAAATCTGGTTTCAGTCGTATAACTTGCTTGATTTATAGTGTGTTCGGGAGTATGGTTATGATTATTTTTTATTTGAAAATGTATTAAAAAAATTTTTTTATTTTTAAAAAATTATTTTTGATATCATCGCATCAAAATGATCTAAAAACATCAAAAAATATTAATTTTGAGCAAAGAAAAAAATAAAAAAAATTTAAATTTTTTCAAATACAATTTTAAAACGCAAAAACAAATAGAATCTTAATAGTATCTTGTTAATATTTCAAGATTAAAAAATAATAGAAATAAAGAGAATATCTCTTACACAAATATATTTTTATTTTTTCTATTTCTATTTTGAGACACTGATCAAACACAAATATCATTATCTTTTAAAAGAAAAAGAAAAGAGACCTGATCATTTCATTGCTTGATGAGGACAGCTTTGTTGTTGACTCTCGTTGTTTAATGAATAAACCATACTTTAGTCTCTAAGTTTTTAGCATGATTATAACTTAGTCCTTCATGTTTGAAAATATACAAGTTAGTCCCTTGACTCGTTGATGTTGATCGTTTATTTAAATTTAAACCATATGTTGTTTATTTAAATTTAAATTCACAAAGAAAAAACCAATTGATATTTTAAAAAAGACAACGACCAACAAGAATCAAGGGACTAATTAACTTACAGGGGTTCAGACATGAAGGACTAAGTTGTAGCTGTATTAAGAAAAGAGAGACTAAAGTATAATCCATCCATGCAACCGCACATGCCGACAAGTTTGCCATCAAATTATTCACTTGCTATTTTCAACTACTTTGTCCCCCGCAACCACAAGCCCCACGCCATTCCTAAAGCTGCTAAATTAACCTTAATTTTCTCCCTGTACACATAGCCAACAATACATTAATGTTCGATCTTAATGCTGATATATTACAAGCTAGATCAGCTGATCTGTTGTAGATAGAAAGAGGGTTTTGTTTCTTCTTCAGTATTCACCAATCACCATGTCTTCTTCTTCTAGGGTGCAAAATATCCTGTTAACGTTTTGGCTGTGTTGTCCATTTGTGGATATCTTCAAGGTGCAAATGCTGCAAGCTCCACAGTGAATGTTGGGAATATATATATAAAGTTATTATGAATGTTGTTGATGGCAAGAGCTATCTTTTGAAACACTATAAGATAAAAAAAAATTAATTGAGTGCAAATGACAGCGAGCAGAGTGGATAAAGTTCTTGGGAGTTTCTGTAAATCTTGAGACGAGAGCCAACAAAGTCTATGATGCAGTGAGTATCAACCACATCACATCTCAGACATTATTACAGTTAGTTTATTGATTCAGGAGAACTATTTGCTTCTGTTAAATTTGATTTGATGAGCAAATTTTCTTCTTCTTCTTTTTCAGATCAAAGAGAATTACTTCAAATCAATAGTAGCTTGGATTCAGTATGATAATGTTAGTTTAGCATAAGACATGAACATGCATATGCTCGTGTTCCTTCAATTCAATGTTCTAGGGTATCTTTGGTTATGTTAGGCTCAACAATTTTCAGAGCGTATGGTCTCTTGCAAAGGAAACATACAAGTTGACGGTAACAGAAGACAAATTTAAACACTGTAAGTAATATATCATTTCCTGTTCTTTAATTAATGTGGATCGAATGTATTATAACTTGAAAGCAGTATGTGGAAGATGCAGGTGGAGAAAATACTGACAACTCTATGAATAAGATCACCTGCAACACCTCAAACCCTGATGGTTTGGAAGAATTGCATGCAATTCTATGTGTAAGTTCTGTTTATGGCTAAAGATTACAGAGTTATTAAACTCGACCCTAGACAGATGATTTAGCCTTTGTCCCAGAACAAGTTTTAAATAAAACGGATGAAAGTTTATCTGATGTGAGTCAACTCGACAGATCAACATGCAACTTAAAAAACAAATAAAATAAATGTTTTGACTGCTCCATCTGAGCCTTCTGTTGCCCATCTTGACGAATCATAAATGTGAAGACTGGAATGATGGAGCAGTCTCCCAACCTCAACTGGTTTTAGCAGATCTCATTGAAGCTCTGTTTCCCACTGGAAATTATTAAAAAACATACACTAGGAACATTGCTAAGGGAACATCCTCTTCTTACACTGTAAAACATTGAAATACTGCTTACGAGTTTTCTTCTCAATATGCAGGAGAAGGGATTGTAAGCATTGATGCCAATATGCGTAACAGAGATATCTCCACTTCCTTGGAACCCACAATACTTGCTTGCTAATGACCACAACAGCACACATCAAGTCCTTTATTCTATTTGTATCAGCCATTAAATGTTTCTGATAGTCTTTCTGTATCTCAGCAAATAATGTTATTTAACTTGATTATTATGAAAGCAGAAGAAGGTTTGGAAGCTTATAAGGAAGGGATTTATCTGACCAGCGTCGCATCTCATTGTAAAAAACCACAAAGGGCAAAATGAAACGACGAAAATCAGCCTATCATATATTAAGTTAATGACAGTATGTCATTGCATTTATCAGAATGCAAAGCCCTAGATTCCTATATGGAACTGTTGGTTTGGTGTGATAGAAATGAAGCTTGCGCAGGAGCATGGCTAGAAGGTGGATCACAAACTTGCAAATTGACAGAACATGGTTTAGAGTTCTAATTCACATATCCTCCTGGATTCCTGTTCCAAGATAAGTAGGATGGATCGCCAATGGGCCTGCACAAAGCATATAAATAATCTCAAAAGTTAAATATGAATATTTCCATCAAATCATAGGAAGATTTACTTTTGTCAGCAGAGAAAAACGAGCAATTAATAAGATTTTTGAACCGTTCTCACCTTGGCCTTAACACATAAACAAGTATGAAGCACACTGCCAAGAACAAGCACAAGCCACCAACAAAGAGATACGCACTGCCCAAGAAATTATCTTTTCCACCTAAACAACTCGTGGTTGAAAGAACCAGCTTCTTTTTGCCTCCAAAACTGTAAGTATTATAATTATTCTGAATGATAACCGTAATTGTAGTGTTAGCAGGAATGTCCCTTTCTATCTTTCCATATGGTTTTCTGAACGTTGGCAGTGCTGCAGTGCGCATCCATACAATTAGATCTACTTGTTCACTCAACTATTTCATGAAAAACCAGCAACTAGATAGATTTAGAAGGGGGAGAAGGCAAAGAACTACTTGCGGAACAAAAAAAAGGAGGAAAATCAAGTATATTTAATGGATAAACAAACTATATGACAAAACATAAACAAGCAGGGAAGAAGAGGGAGACACTTACAGGTATGCTTGAATTGAGTTTTCCACCCCCAATCAAGCTTCCACTCTGGAAATTTTTAGGATAAACATCAGAACCAAATTTATTCTCCTGGTCACTTTTCCAAGCGATGTTCTTTTTGCTGACATCTAAAACCTCGTTTTTGACTGAAAACCTGTAGGTGTCATTGAACAAACTCCAAGCAACAAGGCCACAGGGAACAACTGGCTGTCCATTTGAAGTGACTGCTTCTGGTTCGCAGGTATCTGTAGCACTTTCACTGGCCTTGCCTCGCAACTGTGTATCACTTCGACTTTTTACATATCTGTAAACCATTTTTTCACATTTCAAATAGCAGAAGCATGTCAAACGATATCAGAACTCAAGCACAAGGTGGTAACAGCCTAAGCAGTACATTGATCACATAGGTGAAGAGCACATTCAACCACAACGAGGTTTCCACAATTGATGAAAATTTATCAGTAACTTATGAGGGAAAAGTTCATATCATAGCAAAGTAAGGAAACCCAAAATGATTCAAAATCTCTAAGTGAAACTTTAATTCAAATTCACATATTGTGCATATTAACAAAAATGGAAATGGTAATATGGGTGCAGACCAACAGATCAATCCAGACTCTCAAATGAGAATGAGCAAATAGCTAGAATGGTAAAACAAATTATTTATAAGTACAACATCACTTGCAATGCAGCCTACATAACCAAAGTTGAATTGTCAACTCCAAATTTGACCTTAGTAGTGATTTTTCTACTTCCCTTTCCATGCTGACAAATGTTTATCTGGGTTCTGGGATTTGTCCAAAGAAAATTTTCCATGAGGATTTGCATAATTGCAAGTTTCACCAAATTGAGGAGTGAAAACCATCTAATTTTATAGAGAATGGGGAATGAACAATCAAGCAGCTAAAAATATCACCAAAGAGTTCTGTATTACTAGCAGACCATATCATCAACTGAGCTAAATTCAAATTTCACAACCCGTAAACAGCATAAGTGTAATTTGCTAGGAAAGGAAATGCATGAATAATTTGTAAATTCCATGCGCAAGCTCAGGAACAGACAAGAAAATATGGAGAAAGCATACAGCTGACAACATCAGTTACGTTTTTGTATTTTATTATGTTTTCTAAGTTGAGCAAGAATTGAAACACTTTTGCTCTTTCAAATTCTCAATTCCATCATCTGATGTGACAATCCACATATTTAACAGCTTTGTCTCTATTTTTTTTCCATTCCTCTGATAAGTCAAACCTCCATAGTAGCACAGAATGTAAGAATGGGAGAAATTGAAGACCACAGAAGGTAGTTGTTCTTCAATTAAACGCCTTGGTGATCTCAAGAATAACAACACGCTTACCATATAGCCATGATTAGATGGATAAGTATAATCATGATGAAGTCCCTCTTTTCAAGGTGTCATAAGCCTGTACCACTTTTGAAGGTCTTACAGGTCAAAGCAACCTTAGAAGAGAAGCTTTCATACTAAAAAATAACTCAAAATAAGTGTATTTAGCAGGTGTAACATCAGATTTTCTGAGAACAACAACTTGCATGGAGGAAAATGACATTTATAAATCTAATCCCTTAATGAATAAGAAAAGTTATTACCCTATGAAGAAACATAAAAGGCACACAACTATAAATATATATCCTCTACTTACCGGCGATGGTTTTGGTAATAGTTATCAAGCTCGTAATAGATGAAAACAGGACTTTTCATATGCTTTGGAACCTGAAAAGGTCTTTAGTTAAGGCATCTTGAAAAAAAATGAAAACACAGCTTGGATTGAAAGAAGGAAGATGGAAATAAAAGGGAGAATCCAAATTTCTTTAAGAACATCAAGTAAGGAAATTGGGCTAACATTGAAGGTCCTAGTGCACGTCTTGTTTGTTTCGCTGGCTTGTATGTAATGTAGGCTGTTATTTCTATAAGCAGGAGGAATGCAATCTGTGTCATATCGTTCCACAATTTCCACCAACTAGATATTGCAAGATGGGGAACAAACAGAGCTTCATGTTAGTGCCATCTAATAAACAAGGCAATTAGCAACGAAATCAAACAAGATTAAATTAGACATACATGTTCTGATGCAAACAAGGAAGCAAGGCCTATAGGGATAAACACAACTCCAATAACAATGAATGATGAAATGACCTGAAAGCAATCAAGAATAAAGGTACGAGTAGTTAAAAAACAAAGAACAGTAATAAACTAAAGCAGCAGAAGACAACAGAAATCAACAGTAAAATATTCTAGGCCATACCCATCCTGGAGTTAAAATAGGTTTACACGCAGAAAGCTCTTGCTGTGTGAATCTAGAATCTGCATCCACCAAGAACAAACAATAATCAGTCCAAAGATTTTCACTCGGAATCACAGGCCATGATTTGATTTTGCAAAATCCAGCACCCACACGGAAATTGAAACAGCAGCATTTCAACAGGTGTAAGCATCAGATGCGCCGGATAAAAATGCAATGCAGGTAAATATACACGTAAAGAACCAACATTTTAATAAAAACCATTTATTGTTTACCAAAAAATAAACTAATCCACAGATTTCCAATAAAAAACACAATCACAACCTCTATAATTCAATAAGAACCCAACAAAAGCAATCACCTTTACAAAAACAAGCAAAAACCCATTTCAAGAAAATTAAAAAGATCAAGACTTTCCCAATTACCAACAAGATTTAACATAAAGGGTAGTGATAATTCAAATCAAATCAATAAAAAAACCACAAAAATCATAAATTGGAACATATTGGATTTCAAAAATAGAAGAAAAGAAAGATCGATTTTCATACATTTGGGTTTATTGTTCTTGGTAGAAACAGCAGCAGAAGAATCATCCTTGCCTCTACCACCAAAGCTTGTTGCTCCTTTCATATTTTTTTTTTTTGGTTTTTTATTCTCACATCAAACCAAGCCTCAATATAAAAATAAAATATCAGTTAATTTTGATGGTCAAAAAAGAAAGCAAAAGGACACCTAATTTATCTTCTTCTTTTTTTCAATTAAGATGATTAATGGTTTTTTAATTTTACCTTTTTGAGGTTATTTTATCTGTCTCTTTGTTTTTTACTGGTAAGAAAATAAATAAAAATAGAAAAATAAATCAGCCTAAAAAAACAGAGACATATATTCAGGAATGAGATGATTGAAGTTTGGTGGCATGAGTAGAACAACGGTTGGATGATTTTTTGGATCGACAGAATGTTCATACTTGAGAATAGTTTGGAAGAAACAAAGCCAAAAACAGACTTAGATTCAAAGCCATTGAGACGAGTCCATCCATAGATGTCCTCCTGCAATTTATTGATCAGGGATTGCAAATGTTCTTATTGAATTATAATACGTATTTTATTTTATTTTTACCAAATTAAAAAAATATACATAAATTAAATGCACAAAAACTTGTACAAAAAACTTTTAAAGGTAAACTAAAATAAAAAAAAAACAAATGTTATTTAATACAAAAAAAAACCTCAAATTGAAATCATACCCGTAATTTTATTTTTTTAAAAGAATAAATCATATTCATGTTGTTGAGAGAAAAAACCAACTTGTTTTTAGTTTTTTAAAACATTTATTTGCCGGTACTTTTCGAAACCCCAAAAATCCCAAAACCCCAAAACCATCTCCATCAGTATACCAGTCACTTCACCAAATCTCTCAACACTGAGAAAGAAAACCCAAAATGGCATCGCCACCGCAGCCACCTCCGATGACAAACGCGTTTGCATTGACACCACACAAAGTCTCAGTTTGTTTACTTCTTCAAACCTACGCGTTACCTGCTCAAACAACACCACCGTTCCCTTTCTCCTCCGTCTCTCAACACAACCGTCTTGGGCTCTACTTATTAGCCCTCACAAAAGTTAGTACTGTTGCGAAAGTCATTTTTTTTTAGAAAGAGTCTTAAGGCAGTGTTTGGTTCGCTTATTATTGGAAGTCCAATTTTGATTAACAATTGCTTTTTAATTGTATTGGATTTGAATTTAGAGATGTAATGAATAATGGATTCCATTTAGAATTTTTAATTTCTCGTTTTTTGAAGGAAAAATGTTTGTTGTTGTTGTTGTTGTTGTTGTATTTTAAATTCTGGAAAGAACCAAACATGTCCTTAAGTGATTAAGCTTTTTAATTTTGGATTTCTTTTTATAAAATTTGAATCTTTTGATGATTTTGAGTAACGGGTTCTGTTTAGAAACTTTAATTTCTCGTTTTTTAAAGGAAAATAAAGGATTATTTTGTATTTTCAGTTTTTAAGCGAGCCAAACATGGCCTTAAGTGCAAAAGAATAAAATTTTGATTTTTTGATAAAATGTGTGGATTTGATGTTGCAGTCTTATGATGATATATTGGAGCCAAAGCTAGAGGAGTTGTTGAATCAATTGAAGGAAATCAGTGGGTCATTGGGGCATTGGTTGATAGATCATTTGACAAGCAGGTTATCATCTTTATCAGCGCCGGATGATTTATTTAGCTTCTTTACTGAAATGAGAGGTTAGTTTCTGGTCCTTTTTAATACCCTTTTGCTTAATTCTTTTTGTTGGGTTTTATGTGTTTGTGTTAAATTAGTTGGAAGTTTTCGTGTTGTGGTGTCAGGGATACTTGGAGGATCGGATTCAGTTGTTATGGAAGATAATCAAGTTATTTTGGACCCAAATAGCAATCTGGGATTGTTTCTCCGTCGTTGCATTCTCACATTTAATCTCTTATCGTTTGAGGTATTGCTGTATTCTTGCTCGTGGTCATAACTGTTCATTTGTTTAGTGTTCCATCATGCTTGATATGATCATTGTTTTCCTCTAAATGAAATCGAGAAGGCAGAAAGGCAGAAACTTGATTTTGAATAAGAAGTGAAATTGAATGATTTGATGCTTTCTTTTTATTGTTTGCATGGCTAGGTGTTTATGATTAAAAAATGTAATGCAGGGTTTGTGCCATCTTTTGACAAATATTGGGAGTTATTGTAAAGAAGCCATGTCAAGCTGCATGCCATATGAGACACGGCTTTTAGATGAGTCCAGTAATGATTTGGAGACATTATCAGAATATGAGAACATGGACTTGGAGAATTTCATGTTCGGAAAAGTTAATGAAGAAATTGAAGCAAGGAAACAGGCCAGTGAAAGAGTTCCTTTTCACCTTCATGGGCCTAAAGCACTTTCTGGATTGGTTGAAGGTATAATAATTATCTGTTATCTACTTGTGCTGGCATGCACACTTGAAGATTGAGCACTTTTCATGAAATATTATGATGGTTTTTTCTCCTCCTTTAATATCTGGTTATGGGTAGTTTAACCCAACAGATCTTTTTGTTACTTAACTTTTGTGGTGTTCCACAAAAATTCACTTAGTGATTTGTGAATTTATATTGCATGCAAACACTGTGGATCTAAAACTATGTCCAAATTTCTGAGTATTCCTCAGTTTATTAATGTGATGAAGATATTACCATCAGATTTTGAGAATGATAAATCAAAACTTGCAGATATAGAGGTTGTTGCAGATCCAAGTTCCAAACATGGTGACAAATGTGGAGAAACTAGTGCATACGTACATCCTCCAGGAAATGAATTGAGAGATGTTGATCCCTATGGGGAGATATTCCTAAGAACAAACTGGCAGGTACAAGGTTACTTAATGGAGCAAGCAGATGCAATTGAAAAGTAAGTGTCACAACCAACTGCTATTAATATACTGTTTCTTCACTGTTTAAATTGCAGTTTAGTTTGAAACTGATAAATTAATATCCCGTTTTTTTCTGGTTGCAGGCATGACAGTTCTTTCTCTTTAAATTCTTTTGAGCTTGTTTTAAGGCAGATTAAAAAATTGGCACCTGAGCTACATCGTGTAAGTTAGCATGTTTATTTATATTGGTGAGCCTATTATATGTATATTCATTTGTTTTGTAATCATTTTTTATGGATGCGCTTGATCCAGGTTCACTTCTTACGATATTTGAACAGCCTGTATCATGATGATTATTTTGCCGCTTTGGATAATCTTCATCGCTACTTTGATTATAGGTAACAAAAAGATTCAGCTGTCTATATAACTCCGGAGTGCCAGAATTTAAATGCTCATTGGAACTTATATAATTTATCTGTTTTTAATCGAGGTCTCCACTTGGAAATTCCAGCGGCACCATGGTGTCTGCAAAAAGTTCCATTTGTTAATCAGTAGCCCCCTTTTTTTCTCCTCATGTTTTCACACTAGTTAAATATAGAGTCAAAATGCTCATATCCTCATCTGGAGAAGTTGTGGGTACAGGAATCTCTTCTTTTGTATCTTTCCCATTTAATCTATTGCCGCAACTTGCTCTATGTTAATGCTTGAATATTTAAATTTCTTATTTTAGGGGGAATTAACTTCTTGCAGCTAGCAATTTCATGGAGTCTCTCCAGAAAAACTCAGGATCTTCTATTGGTTTTTCAAATCCATAGTTTTGATTTTCTTTGAGAGTTAATACTTTGATGTGGGCTCCAGAGGGGTCCCCTCATACTTGGACACCAAGTCAATTGTACCTGGACAGCCAATACACCATCTCAGTTTCGTTTGGATGATGATACTTAGAGAGTTAATATTATGGATTTTTGATAGGTTTGGGGGCCTTACAAGGCCGATCTACTGATACATGTTATGTCTTGTGATAGATGGGAGAAGCAAAGTTATCTATTAACTAGGGATATGTAGAACGTGCTATTACTTAAGTGTACACTCGGTTTCACTAAATGGGGTGAAGGTTTTGTTCTTACTGCATTTGGCGGGTTTTGGGAGGAGGTAGCATTGTTAAATTCTCTGTAGATGTTTTATGTTTGTATTTGTTTGGTGATAGCCACCGGAGTAATGTTGAGGATTTTCAAGGATCTCTATTTTAGCTAGGCAAGTTTTGTTGGATGGGGTCACTTTCTTCTCTTCCTTTTGGTGCATTGAGTTGTGGGCCTTTCCAGGTGTTTTTCCTTAAACATGTTCTCATGAGCAGAGAATCAATGTGCCTTAATTTGAATGGAATTGAATGACTAATGGTAAACAAAATGTTGGAGTCAATACCTTCAATGCATGATTTCTTGTTCTTTTTAGTAACACAATAACACCTTCAATACCTTCAATGCGTGATTTCTTGTTCTTTTTAGTAACACAATAATACCAACATTTCATCAGATTTCTCTCTATTTTTTTCTTTTCCTCAAAGGTTATTCTTTAGGCTGGACTGATTGGTCATTGCTGTTGCTTATGAAAACCAAAATATGTTGAAGAAAATTCAATTTTGTGTAGGCCAAGTGCAATTTATCAAACTTCATTTCACCTTGACAATCACCACTTGGAATAGATGGTATCTTTGAATTAGTTATATAATTGACACCATCTGTAATCTTTTTCCTATCTCAAATGAACTTATTTTATACTTTGGGTAAGAAAGTGGCCTTATTTTACCAATGTTGTCACCAAAGTGCAGGGGCCGAGGGATTTGATTCAGCTCCATCTTCTTCTGGGTCCAATAGCTCTGGAAGATATGAGATTGGTCTGATATATTTGGGGATGATGCATTTACACTTTGGGCATCCTAAGCAAGCTTTGCAAGTAAGCATGAGAAAAATCTCTCTTGAGAAAAACTGGTAATTATTGTACTAGTTTTGCCTAATTCTTACTGACTGAAAACTTAACAAGTTGGATCTCTGCAAGCTCACCAAAAGTTTTTGGTTCAGAACTTGATTTTGAGCTAAAGCTTCAATTATGCTAGCTTGCCAAATCTCAGGGAATTATTGGGTGGTCAGGGATACTTGAGTTTGCTTCATTTGAGTCCAATTAGGGGCATGTGAAATGTTCTACTTTTCATGTTTGTGATTGTTTCCATTCAGTAATTGTTTTGCTTGTACTTTCAGGTTTTAACTGAAGCAGTTCGTTTTTCTCAACAGGTAATCTCCTTATTTAGTGTTTTTTCACACTTCTCAAATCATGATTCTTATATTCATGCACATGTATGTACTTTTGTGAAAGCTATTTCTGCATTTTGAGGAATATTTTTTTTTTTGTGGTTCTTTGGACAGGCATCTAGTTGGGGTGATGCTTGAGCTTGAATTGAATGATTTATTTAAGCTACCAAAATTTAAAATGCTTACCTGAATTTTAAAATGCATTACAACAAGGGTTGCCTATCATCCTCTGCACGAATTTGCATAGAAAAATATAGAAACTTGAGAAGATATTAACCTGCTCCTGGGTCTGTGTATTTTCAAACCCTACTACCTTAGCCTTCTTAATATTCCTGGATCTCTAAGATAGGGCATAGTGAGTGTTTTGAGTATTTTACCAAACTGCTTTTTGAAAAAAAAATCAAGAAATGACTCCCTTCTATTTTAAAAACAAAGCCACAATCAGCCTTCCAAATCATGTATTTAAACAAGCACTGTGGACATAACAAATCATATCAAAATGGTTTTCCAACTCGATAGGCTTAATCTCAGTGCTGTCTCCTAGTCTCTTGGTTAAACATAACACATAAATTTAAGGAGATGTGGAATGAATTTTTGTTGTTATAGTTCTTTTTGTTGCAACACAATTTTAGAGGCTTTGCCGGACACTGTAGTGCTGTATCTATTCTTAATTCTAATTATTGTTTGTATGATGATGGCTGATTATTGTTGCAGCAAAGTAGTGAGAGTTGTCTTGCGTACACTTTAGCAGCTATATGCAATGTATTGTCTGAATTTGGTTGCTCAAGCTCAGCAGGAGTACTTGGAACTTCTTTCTCACCTATAACCAGCATGGACACTTCATTGTCTGTTGGGCAACAATTGTTTGTTCTCTTGAGGGAGTCTCTGAAGAGAGCAGAAAGTTTAAAGTTGAAACGATTGGTTGCTTCTAATCATCTTGCTCTGGCCAAATTTGATTTACTGGTGAGACTGGGAATCACTAGAGTTTCATCTTAGCAGCCTATTACTATTATTTTCTTTTCTTGAAGAGTACTGTAGTATATTACGAATGTGTTTAGGCCAGTGTTCTTGTGATAGTTTATTGTTTGTTAAATATGTAGTTTATTGTTCAATATGAAACAGTGGGTCAGTTCTAGAATCTTCTGTTTCTTTACCTGTGTCTTCCTACCTTTATCAGTGAGTTAAAAACCCGGTAAGAGGAGAAAGTGGGCTCACAAATTCTACACAAACGTTTATTACCAAACCTATGTTGTTTCCAGTAGTTTGTTACTATGTTGTGCAAATAAGAAATATTTCAGTGAACAAGGTGGCTGTTGTTCGCTTGCTTTTGTAGTGAGTAGACATGCAAACTAGCATAAAAAACACAGAAAAGAAGCACATATGAAGTTCCTTTTAAATACTGTTTTTGCAATACACGTGCTTGGGACTTATACTGGAGAGTGGGTCAGTCTAGTGCTGATGCATTTGGCTTGTTTTAGAGATTTAAAGGTTGTTTTAATGTTGTGTTTAAACCTATGAGCTGCTAGTCTTATTGTGAAAAGAATGTTTGCATTTTTTTGTGGTAATATTCTGCTCCCAAAACCAAGCAGTATAATGTCTTTGAGGATCCAATTTGTTCTGGTTCTGTGGAAACAATTCATGGGGAGGGCTATATCGTGGACACTGTTAGTTTGTTCCCAAAGTTTGAAGTCACAAATAATATGCAGAAAGAGTGACGAAGTTCTCGTTGGGCTATTAAGTATTAAATTACATGTTGGTAGAGTTAGTAGACATAGAAATTGGCCAGAGATAAATAAATGTCTCTGAGAATCCAATTTGTTCTTGTTCTGTTGAAATATTACCACACAATGCTACCAAATGCTGGTTTGGTTCAAATTTTGAACTTAGACTTGAATATGTTCTGGTTTTGTTTATTGGCTAAATTGTACCAGACCCTTGAACTATTGGTCAAAGTACCATTAGTCCCTGGACCAAAAATTCCATGCTAGTAGTCCCTGTAATTGTTTGATTCAATGTAGTCTGCTATTAGTGAAAATTAGGTTTTCATTCAAATTATTACTGGTTTTATCAAATTTTATTTCAATTTTATTAAAAGAAATATGAAAATATATATTAGGATATTTTTTTAATGAGGTCATGTGACCTTCACATGCCAATTCCATTATAATTTGGATGGAAACCTAATTTTCACTAACACAGACTAAATTGAATCAAATGATTAGTTCAGGGACTACCAGTGCAAACTTTTCACTCCAGGGACTGATGTACTTTGACCAATAGTTCAGGGGGGTCTTGTACAATTAGCCTTGTTTATTTGAATCCATAGCATATTTTAGTTAAATGTTGATTCAGCAGTTGGAGACTTGTGAAAAAGTTCTTTGACCTTTATACTGTCACAAGCTACTTATTTCAGTTATATTTTGATTTGCAGCATGTGCAAAGACCTCTGCTGTCATTTGGTCCCAAAGCTTCCATGAAGCTGAGAACATTTCCAATCAATGTTTGCAAGGTATTTGGTGCCTTTGGTGATTCTATTTACAGTTTTTCTAAATCTTGTAACATGCAGAATTAGTATTTTATGAAAACCCTTTCCGTTTCCTATTTCCTTGTTGCAGGAATTAAGATTATGTTCTCATTTGATTAGCGAATTTGGCTCTGAAAGCTCCACAATGACAACTGATGGTGTTTTTAGTACAACATGGCTCAACAATCTTCCAAAGTCAATGGATTCACCATTGTTGCCCCAAGAGAATGCACATCGAAACAATTGTGATGCACACCGATTCTTTACGCAACTCAGCTCAGTTCCCAAATCTGTTTTGCAATTATTAGGTTCTTCATACATAATGCGCTCCACTGCTTGGGAGATGTATGGCAGGTGAATTAATGAGGACCCTTCAATATTACTTGTCACCTTTTTGTGCATGACTTTTACCTTTTGGTAAAATTTGCCTGCTTATTTCCTTTGAAAAAAACTTTAAACGTGTGATGCATGAACTTGTCTGCCTTTTCTTTCTAATTTATGGATCTGGATATGATACAGATATTAAGGGTACTTTCTTTGTCTGTGCATAAGTGTTATGTGTATATGCATGTCTTCATATGTGTGCGTATGTTGGATAGTTTGGGACTTCTTCATTCCATTATCATAGCATTCACATTTTATTCAACCCATTTGTTACCTGACCTGCATAGCTCTTCTGATGTCTTGAGCAGCATAGAGTAGTCCACTTTTGATTGGGTGGAGGTGAAGCTTCCAATGAAAAATCCTCAGTCTGTTTTTCATATGATTGCCCTTTTGGTTGATGTTGACATTTTTAAATCTTCTTCTCTCTTTTTCTATTTTTTCCGGGATTTATTTTCTTAATTTATTTAGACTTTGAAGCTAGGACTCAAGAAGCGGAACTATATTGTTTATAACTTATTTTTTCTGCTTTTTAAGTTTATCTTTCGATGCTCTGTTGCCTTGTAACTCAAAGAAGATTATAATTAGACATTAAAAAAATGTGACAGTAGAAACTGAGAGATGAAATTTACTAGTCTAGATTTCCATTCCTAGTCACACTTGCATTATGCTCTTTTGAGCACTCCTTTCAAAGATTTAACAAAAGCTCTCTCTTAATAAGGGCAGCTTCATTGTGTTCTTGTTTAGTGCAATCTTACATGCTTGTATTACTTTTGTTGGTTTGTTTGATAATTATTGGACTCTTAATTGGATGTTTTATATCGTGAAAAGCATTTTTTTCTCTTATTGCTTCTAAGTGTCTTGTTTGATTGCTCATGTTTCTTTTTCCTTTTTTAAAGTGCTCCTCTTGCTCGAATAAATTCGCTGGTTTATGCCACTTGCTTTGTTGATGCTTCAAGGTAAACTTTAGCTGAAGTATCAGAAGATTTGTTCATGTGTTGCTATTATTCACTATTCACTATTCCTTTCTTATTCTTGTATTGTGTTGGTTGTTTTAAGTTCATCTGATGCAGCTTCAGTACATGCAAAGCTCATCCAGCATTTAGCAGTATTTCGAGGATATAAAGGTCAGATTGAATGCTTGAACATCTTCCTATTAGCTTCACAGTATGTTCGTAATGCATTTCTGAAACACCATGGGGTTCTTTTATAAACTTTTAGATTTCAATACATGAACCTGTCACTATTCAGAAGCAGTTGAAAGTTTTTGAAATTATCTTATATTTGGCAATTGAATCAAATTCCCAAATTTGTATTTTGCCATCAGGCTGCTTTTTGCTTCTGGCTTGGGAGAAGGGGTTGTAAAGAGCTGACAAGTTGCAGTCTCTTTGTAAACGTTCTCCCTCTGACAGCGTAGCAAAATCTTCCTTCAAAAAGGAAATAATGAGTGTAAATAGGCATATTTCATTTTTGTTTGTATTGGTAAATTTGCATAAACTTGTAGTTTTGAAAGAAAAAAAAAGGTTATACAGCGTAGAAAGTCTTTTTCTTCTCCATAACTCAGCATTTTGTTACATGCTCTTACACGTTCACATTCAAACTCATATGTTAACTATTCAAAAACATGTATGCTTGTGCTCAAAATTGTATGTTTACCATTCTTCCTTGACTCATTGTTTTACTTATTCTGTTTTTCCTTCTCTCTGCCACCAGAGGCCTTTGCTGCTCTTAAAGTAGCTGAAGAGAAGTTCTTAACTGTCTCAAAATCTGTAATTTTGCTACTAAAACTGCAGCTACTCCATGAGTGTGCTTTGCATCGGTGAGGCTACTAACTATAGTATTATACATCTCTTTGATGTATATTAAAATGTTTTGAATTAGAACTTCCTCTTCAACTAAGGTAAAATTACTTTGGTATTCAGAGGAAATCTGAAGCTAGCACAACAAGTATGTGATGAACTTGGAGTTCTGGCATCATCTGTCAGTGGTGTGGACAAAGATCTGAAGACTGAAGCAAGCCTTCGCCATGCTCGCACATTGCTTGCAGCAAATCAATTCAGCCAGGTATACATATTTTGACATGTAAATGTCTTCTACTTGATTTACTTAAATTTTAATGAAATAACATTGAGGGTTAGTGTTTCATGTTGATGGAAATGAGTAATAGTGTTCTTTACCCTGCATGGATTCTTTAGAAGCTAATTCCTGGAAGGAGCAGGATGGCATAATTTACTACATTTCATGAATTGCTAATTTACTGCAAATTCAATGTTGAACACATGCACACGTGTATGTTTGTATGATTATTAGAGCTTAATAAGAATCACGTGCAAACTCTGTGGGTGCTCAGCTTCCCAGAGAATTAGATTTGCATGCTTTATTGTAAAAGCCAACTACTGGAGAGGGGGAGAGAGCATTTGGAAGGTAGGTCTAGGTAAAGTGACCGCCTAATGTCCCAGTTTTATTCAAAGTTTCTGAATCCACAAAGAAATAGGGTTCTTAATCCACAAGAACTGAGAAAGAAGAGGCAAATCTGCCTCTCGCATCCATACACTGCTTTCATATATAACGCACAAAGGCACTTTTGTAGGCACTCAAAAGCCTGGAAGAGTACCAACTAAAATAGGAAATATAATATTTTAAAATAACAACTCTTAATTATTGCAAATATCACTATAAGAAAACTTCCTAAATTACAAAAATACTACAGAACTAATAAATTACAAATATCTTGAAAGTTGATCTTCTTGTACCTCGTCAGCTATTGGTGTTGGTAAGTGACAGCAATGGTGACAATCATGAAGGTTATGGTGTTGATGCGTATATGATAGTTGTGATGGCAAAGAAGGGTGGTAGTGTTATTGATGCTAGAGTTGGTGATGATGGTCAGGGGTGATGGTATTGGTTGTGGGGTGGCAATGGTAATAGTATTGGTGATGATAGGAATGAGTGATGGTGGCATTAATATTGATAGCTAACCAAATTTTATAAACTTTGCGAAGTGGAGACTCCTGCTTCAATACAGAAACCAATAGCTAAATGAGAACAGTATCTGATTAAACTCGTAACTGAACATGGAAATGCCTGCTAATCACAGCACCAATTGAACAAAATTTAGAAGTCTCCTGGATATCTTTTTCATTTGTACCCTGTAGAGTGCTAGAGCCAAGAAAACTAAATCAATCCCAATAATCAGTCCACCATAACCATGTGTGTATGCTGGAGTCCATTGGTTTCTGGGTTAAGTGTTGTATTAATGGACGGTCCTGTAAAAGCTGAATCAAATGAAGTTTTATGGTGGTAGAGCTGGTACAGAAAGTAGAAAATGAGGCTGTAAACTAAACAACAAGCACGAGGCAATAACCAAAAGATTATTCCCTTTTTGCAAGTCGGTACTGCATCTTCCCTTCCTGGATGTCTCACTATTCATTCCCCAAACTGTTTAATTGTTTTTCCATGGCTTTAGGTTCAGTAATATTCCTTTCCTTTCTGATATGTCAGTCTTTTGCAGGCTGCCGCTGTTGCACATTCTCTCTTTTGCATGTGTTACAAATTCAATATGCAGGTTCAGAATGCCACTGTTCTTCTTTTGCTGGCAGAAATTCACAAGGTACAATGACAGATTTGATAAGTGTTGATAGATTTAGCTTCCTTTGAAGAGACCTATCTTGTTATTTCAAGATGTTGGAAAACTTTTGCACGATGCTATTGTTAAACTTGGTTTTCTATTCCTCTCCTAAATGAATAGGGGAAAGGGGGCAAAATACACCCATTAGCTTGCCCGAAGATGAAATGGAAATATTAGACAGAGGACTTGCACATGGTGACCTCTGATTACCCTGAAGGGCCATTGAATTTCTTGACACTAACTTGGTCAATCTTGCAGTGTTTTCTTTATTTCCCCTGACATCGATGCATTTGGATATATGTTATCATTTGAATGTATGTCTGTAGGTATACTTTTGATGAGCAGGCAAACTCATTGTATCCGTTAAAGCACTATTATGTGGTTAGTTTGCAAAATAAATCTGGATGGATGAATTTAGCCCTTATAGGGGCTATCCGTCATGTGGTAGTGTAGTGAATTCTCTTTGGAATATTTACATGTCGAAGTGCAGAAATGATATAAAACTTCTTTTACGTGTCATCAGAAATCAGGCAATGCTGTTTTAGGCCTTCCATATGCATTAGCAAGCCTCTCATTTTGCCAGTCATTTAATTTGGATCTACTCAAGGCATCAGCCACTCTTACCTTGGCTGAGTTGTGGCTCTCATTAGGATCAAATCATGCAAAGAGGGCTCTGACCCTTATACATGGGGCTCTACCCATGATTCTTGGTCATGGAGGGTTGGAGCTCCAAGCGAGGGCTCAGATCACTGAAGCAAAATGCTATTTATCTGATCCAAGCTATTCAGGTTCCACTCTCTCATCTCCATCTCTTTTTCCCTAGGGGAAGGGGGGCTCATTGTTGGGTTAAACATTTTTTTTTTTAATTCCAAAATAACTTTCTTTTTTGTTGAATTTTCTCAGTTTTTGAAGATTCTGAGGTTGTGTTAGATCTTTTGAGGCAAGCTTCTGATGAGCTTCAAGTGTTGGAGGTTTGTGGATGTCTGAATATAAGTATTTGAATATCATGCATTTGGTTGTCAAATATAGGAGTTTCTTTTGTCCAAATTCTGAAAAAGATTACATGTTTTTTTCTTCGGCAATCAAAGATTAGTACTTTGGTTCCATGTTATTTCAGTATTTGCAATATTACATATCACCTATTCTGCAACTTATCTAAACACAGGATATTGTTGGAGTGTTTTTCTGCGCAGACTTCCTTTTCCTTTTCTACTTGTAAAATTTAACATTTTCACACATGTTTATTAACCTAAATTTTCCAGAACATGGCAAAAACGCCGGCTCTTTCTTTAGGGTTTCATTATTATAATTAGTGTTGCTTTTTTTGGACAGTATCATGAGTTGGCTGCGGAAGCTTTCTATTTGATGGCCCATGTATTTGACAAACTTGGGCAACTTGAGAGGAGAGAAGAAGCTGCAGCTTCATTCAAGGAACACATGATGGCTCTAGAGAATCCTCAGGATGAGGATGATCCTTTACTGAACATGTTGTGAAGAAAATTACAGTTGTATTTCATGCAAGTTAGAATCCTGGTTATTTTAACAACAGTAGCTTTTACTTACTATGCTTTCCACCATGTAACATTTCTCTGGAGAACTTGAGATGCGTATATGAGAATTAAGATGCGTACCTTGATTCATAATTTGTGTCCATCAAGAGGGTGTATTATTCCTGAGCTTACATTATAGAAGTGTGCGAAGAGAATTTTTGAGTGCTATTATGTGCTAGATCAGTTACCAAATTTCACACTTAAAATCTTCATTATTATAAAATTTAAAACTCTCGACAGTTTATTACAGTACACAGCCAATTTTTTTATTTTCAGTGATCATACACACTGAAGTTGAATTCAGAAAGTAGTAGATAAAAAACATTATGGATAAACATATTAAGTAACGTCAGGTGGCACAGGATGATTGCTGTCCTGATCCATGCTTCCTGATTACAGCTTAAGCTCCAAACAACCTGGATGTAGGGTGAAAATGGTATGGGTTCCTTTACTGCGGGATCCAAACAAATTTGCTATTCAGGTTTGTAGTAGTGCCTCTGCAATCACGACTGAGCTCGTCTTGTACTGCACGATTCAAAATCTGCAAGTTAGCTTGCATGTAATGTTAGAAGAGTGAAAAAAGAAATTGCATCAAAGAAATTGTCCAGAAAAGAATTGGTACTTTTGGAGGATCAACTTCCTTGCTTTGCTGGCTTTTGAGCTTCTTCAGTTGGGATAAGCACATTCATTGCCTAGAAGTGTTACATGAGGGGCATGTGAAAATTTTCAGGAGTCCTGTTATTGTTGATTGTAAAGCTGTAAGTAGAAAGTAGAGAGTGCGTACCAATCTCCTGAATTGAAGATTATAGAGCATCTGGATGTATCTCTGCTTGGCTAGTTTCTGCTCCTTGTTGAGCTGCCTCCAGAAACTATACATGTTACCCATGTTCAACAATTTCTTTGCATAGATCTTCCATGTATAGCTGCAAAACAAAGCGAATAATGATTCGGTTAGTAAACATAAGGGAAAGAACAAAATTGAGGATGTTGTATGTCGCAAGTGTACTTACCATTCGTTTATCCGTTTCAACCCTTCTGCCGCAAACTTATTCCAGTATCCTGGATCCACCTTGCACTTCTCAAAGAAATCGGCGATAATGTTGCTCGACTCATCTCCATTTTGGGGATCAATATGGAATCCTGAGATCCCGTCAACGATTATTTCAGCTGGGCCTCCTTGGTTGGTTGCGAAGGTGGGCAATCCGCAGTTCATAGCCTCGATGACTGTGAGTCCAAATGCTTCATAGAGAGCTGGCTGCACGAAAGCTCCCTTTGTATCAGCGATACAACGGTACAGTTCTCCATTGCGATTTCTATCAGTCTGAGCTGCTATCCATCGGAACTGACCGTTGAGTCGGTACTTCTTTATCAATCCATGCATCTTCGTTATTTCAGCCATTTCTTCTCTGTCTTTAGATTTGTTTGGATCAAAGAATCCACCAACTATAACAAGATTAACTAAGCCTCTCAGTCTCTTGTTCTTCCCATACCACTCGGTTAGTCCAGTAAGGTTCTTCACTGTATCGAGCCTTGCCATCGAGAAGATAATAGGCTTCTTCTTGTCCTCTAAATATCCACTGTTGTTCAAATAATTTCAGATAAGATGCTGGGCAGTTCTAGTGATTCTTAATGACGATCTTAAGTAAATGATCTCTGAGTACTTACATGTGTTCATCATTGACCACTTTGCTATACAACAATTCTTCAATGGCAGGATGAAACTGTGTAAATCGACTTTGTTTCTCCGAGTATGGGAAATAGACAGATTGATCAGCCCCAGGTGCAGCAATGTTGAACTTCGGATCAAAGACGTTGATGCCAGATACGACTCTGCAGAGCCCTGGCAGTGTGAAGGAAGCATGGCTCTCATACTGCCCAGGTCTATCTTTGCTGCAAACAATATAACATGGTTCTTAATACATTTTTATGGTTTAATGGAGAATTATTCAGAGATGCGTGGATAATTTTCTTACCTTCCTGCAATCTCCTGATATGTACTTGCTATGATGAAATCGGTTGCATTCATGGCAATTGTATCAGCCATAAATTGGCATGAGAAGTGATACTTAGGGTCTAATTCCTTCCACTTGACATCTGAATTTTCGTACTTCGTCTTCTCCAAAGCATGTGCAATAGTTGCCTGAGTTATCCCAAGTTTACTAGCCATGAGAGTTGCTGCTAAATTCCCATCAGTGTAGTTTCCGATGATGAGATCCGGCTTTCCTTGCATGAGGTCTAGGAGCTTGGTTATAACATCCTGATATAAAAACAGACGAGTACATTCAATAATGACAGGAACCCCCAGAAGATGAATGAATTATCTGATAGTTCAAAACATGCCTGAGTAAACTTCTCGAGATAGGGATAGACATCGAAACGAGAAACCCACTGGCGGAGGACCTTATTTTCTATGCTGAATGGCACCCTAAGGATGTTTGAATGCTTGGTGCCATTAATCGACTCCAATTCCTGGTTGCACTTTGTTCCCCGAGCTTCAGGAATGAGTCGCGTGACCTGTTTAGGCAAGAACATGATTAGACAAACTCCTGAAACCCTGATTATTTAGTCATTCCTTGTGAGGTTAATGAACTTACCACAACAATTTGAGGTTTTATGTTAAGTCCTTGTTGCTCAATCCTAAGCAGCAATTCATCTTCCAAGGCTTTAACTTGGTCTAGAATGTAGACCACCTGTTTAGAGTAGTAGCGCAGGTTTGTGATCGAGAATAGCAAGTATCAGTAGGCTTGTTTTTACTGCATCAGGGAATTGAAATTCATACCTGTCCACCAGTATCTGGCAAACCGAGGACATCTGCTTGACCAAAGTAACCGTGAGGAGAGAAAATTACAACATTGAATACAGTTGGCAGCCTGCTAAAAAATTTCTCCATGTTCAATGGATCCGGTGCTTGGAGAACTTCTGAGAGACATCTCATCGTCTCCTTCACTCTCTCTGCAGTATTACCCCATCCCTTCTCGAAGCCCCACAATTTGAAGCTGCGAAACAAAGAGCATCAATTTCCAGGGTCTGATAATGTGAAATATCAGTGTCTGATGACAAAAATGTTCACCTTGTCTCAAAATTCTGATATTGGGTGTCCTTCGGAAGTCCTGAGAGGTAAACTTCAGCAACTATCAGTGCCATCCGAAGCTTTCTGACAGGGCTAAGGGTCTCATTTATCATTAGTTTCTGCAAATTCAGAGGCATCAGAAATCATATATACAAGGACTTGAAACCTTCTGTATAGAAAATGAAGTTGTCTCGTTCATACTTCTCCTTCATGATTCAGAGATAGCAAGTAATCCACCAGAGGCTGAGCACTCTCCAGGCAGCCGCTTAGCTTTGAAGTTGCAAACTTAGAAACAAAACCAAGTCCATTTCCAATGGAAGAAGATAAGGTCAAGTGAGGCACAGAGAAATCAAATGCTCCGAAATCGACTTCCAATGCATTAGCATCCTTTGCCCTGCAAAGACAACAGGTTTTTGAGTAGAAAAACTCGGTCAAATACTGAAGACTAAACAGAAGTGTATAGACTATAGCGTACCAGTTCTCATCATATATCATTTCCTTGAATTTCAAGTAGTCTGTAGCAGTGATGCCCTCAACCGAAAGATCAGCAGAGTTCACCTTCACAAATTCCCAGAATCCAGGGCTTGGTCTAATGGATAAAGCTACATAAGGTGGATTAACAACTGCTTCCTGCAAATCATAGGAGTAATTATATTACACTGATTTCAAAAGTTCCCCAAGGATAAAAAATGAAACCCATGTAAACTAAAAGGATGAAATTGCGTTTTACCAAAAAAGAAATGACCAGAATACAAACCTGAATAGAAAACCAAATGTCACCTAGTAAACCTTGCAGGACCCTGGTTCTTTCAACCTGATCATCTATAACATTCTCCATTTCATCAAGTAATTGCTGAAGCTTCATTGTTCTCCTTCCCTTTTCTATGTACTTGGCAAAACATCTCTTCATGTGGTACCTGCTTTGTTTCAAGGCTTCTGGCATGTTGTCAGCTATAGAGTCAGACCTCTTCAAGGTTGCCATTTGTAGTAACGCTCTGTTTTTTGGCCACAACACGAGTTTTGAAGGTAAGAAAATGGTCACAGAATGTTTTTGATCAACTCTTGTTTAGAATAACCAATTTATAGAGCGATGGTACGTGTTTGATTGGTGCATGAAAATGGGTTTGCTTTGGTTGTAATCAAGTGATTGGCTGGTGGATTTTGTTCTCAGGGTAATGGATGCTTAAAGGCGGGTGCAAGAGGAGGAAAAGAAAAAGAAAGAAATTTGAAGAGCTTCGAAGAGATTCTTGGTTACTAAAAAAGGCTATCACTCAAAGCGATGCTCAATATTCTTTCCTTTCCGTGCTCGCAAGGAAGAACTAGGGAAAGAATAGGTGAAGGCCCCAGCACAAATTTGCCACTTTCACCTCAAATCTTTGTCTTTCTTTTAGATTAAATCTCTCACCAGATCAAGAAAAATGACAATTTACTTCTTTATTAACTTCAAATTTCCCAAATGCGTGATTATTATCATCAAACAAAACAAAAGACACAAAAACAACAAGAAACAAGGGACACGTCTCTCTATTTTTCTGTTGCTTGTTCGAAAGCTAGAAAAATGATGTTGTAGCTTCTTAACCATTCCGGTTTGGATCCATATTCAAGCTCGAGACCTTCTAGTTAGGTAACTCTTGACTCATTCCAAAATTAGTGGTAGGGGAAAAAAAATGGATACATTGGACCACAAGTCTTAATACTTGGCAATTGCATGCACACGAAACTAGCTTTTTGTTTATGTTGGAAAGAAATAGGGTTTGGTATTTTTTGGATTTTGCTACAAAGCAAAAGCAAAACGATAACGGAGAGGAAAATAAAAGGTTTGGTTTTGCAAGCATTTTTTTTGCTTTTTTTTTATAAAATAAAAAAAATATTTTGATATTTTCTAGAAAAGGATGAATAACAATTATATGCAAAAAAAAAAAAAAGAGAGAGAGGAAAACTAATTAATAATTTGAGTTGTTTGGGGACTTATTCGATACGACCCAAACTCTCCTAAGATCCACTCATTTGTTGGGTTTGGGCACGGTCCAGCCCAAGCAGCCCGAAATCGAACTCTATTCTGCCTATACGTCGGTACACGTGGCAGAAGCCCACATGCTCTAGGTCTAGGGTTTTAGAAACAGCAGCAAACCCTCCCTTCCTTCGCCTTTATAAACCCCTGTTCCCAAGACATTCAGGGCCTCATTCTTCTACACCATAAGCGTCTCTGTAGACTGTCCAATTTGTTGTCTTCTGATTTGCCTGCTTGGCTTCGAATATTTTCTTTCTTAGGTCAATTAAGTAATTTTTCAATGCTTCATCTACTGATTTCCAGCGGTTTTTACAGCATAAGCGTTGCGTATGAGCTGACGCTATATGTTATTTTCCGTTTCTGCAAAACCCATTTAGGAGTTCATTAGATTTTTACAGTTCATTAGATTTTTACACTATGCCCTCTGTTTTATGCATATTTGGAGATGTTTTATGATTTGTTTTTTTATTTTGATTTTTTAAAAAAAAAATTAGTAAGGCGGAGATGGAGGTGATGATTATTTCCCCAGATGATCGAAGGTGAACAAACTGAGCGATTTTTCTCTTTCGAGAGATCCAAGCCAGATTTCTGATCCATCTTCAACTTGATTTTATTTTATTTATTTATTTTTAAATAAAAATTTACTTTTGATAATGTTAAATGATAGAGTTTGGAGAAACATTAATGGAATTGAAGAGATGGAGATGATGATTATTTCCCCAAATGATCGAAGCTGAATAAACTGAGCGATTTTTCTCTCTTGAGAACCAAGCCAGGATTCTGATCCATCGTCCTGATTTATTTGAAAATAAAAAAATAAAAAAATTTTACTTTTGATGATGTTAAATGATAGAGTTTGGAGAAACATTAATGGAATTGAAGAGATGGAGATGATGATTATTTCCCCAAATGATCGAAGCTGAATAAACTGAGCGATTTTTCTCTCTTGAGAACCAAGCCAGGATTCTGATCCATCGTCCTGATTTATTTGAAATTAAAAAAATAAAAAAATTACTTTTGATGATGTTAAATGATAGAGTTTGGAGAAACATTAATGGAATTGAAGAGATGGAGATGATGATTATTTCCCTGTTAGTTGAAGGTGAATACTTGATATGATAAACATGGCTCTGGATTGCAGTTTGATAAGAAATCCTCCACCTGAATGAACATTAAAAGAAAAAAGAAATTCGGAAAAGAATTAATTTTTTTTATATAATTTTGAATAATTTTAATGTTCATAAAAAATATTTTAAAAAGCAGCTGTAAATCTACATGGAAAATACTTGACTTAAACCAATGATATGGTTAAAAGTTAGAATTTGAATGTTCAATTAGAAAACCTAAATTGACCTGATGATGAATAAGTCGACATCTAGTAATGAAAGTACAAGAATCATATTCTACAGCCAACAATGGCAGAAACCAGATACCAGAAAAGATGAAGTTGGCTCATGCAAATGCTTCCCAGGTGAAAACTACTTGTGGTGGCTAAAACAAGATGATTGAAGGAGAGAACGTTAACAAGTGCGTTAAATGATCTTTCTGGTATCCAAAATTACATACATTATTTAGTTCTCATGGCCAAGATAGTTTGACTTGAGAGAGAATTGATAGTTACAGTACAATAGGAAATACAATCAATCAGGGTTTTCTTATAGCTGATCCTCCATTGAACTGCTAGTTTCCACCTCTCTATGACCCTTTTTGTCTTGCTAGAAAACATCAGCTCAGAACCATTTTTCCCTTTCTGCAGATCACTGGCTTCTAAGAAAGCACGTGCCTCACCACCGGAAGCGCACAGCAGCTTCCCGAGCTCTGTAGGCTTGTCAAAATTCTTGATTTTGTTGATGGTGTATAACAGCAAGCTGTCTTCTTCAATTACTGTCGGCAAATTACTCAAAATCATGGCACAGTTCTTTGATATCCATTTCAAGACAGAGATCTCATTGTATACTGAAAGTCGAAAGCCAGAGTAAACCAGGTGACTGATGGATCTCCTCTGATTTGGCGGGGTTGCCCATAAACGCAAAGCAGACAATAAGGCAAAAGATGGCTTCCCGTCTTGGTGGATATACATCGATACCTTGGGCCATGAAATGAAGGAATACATGCTTGGTTCCAAGGGAATAAAAACTTTGTCATTTGGATTTTCATTAAGGAGAAACCCGTAGTGTTCAAGAAGCTCCAAATTTGTATATGTTCCATAGCCTAGGAGAACCTGCAGAACAAAAGGCACAGTAAAGAAGAAAAGAATAGCAGCCAACAGCTCTGCATCTATGAAACTACACAAACAACAAAAGCTGTAAATCAATATTGCGGCAGGCATGATACAATTCTAGACAGAGGCATGAAACAAGATATAACAAATCATTGACAATTGAACAAAGTGTATACATGTAATCTAATTCACAAGGAGCTCGTAATACCTGAGTTCCCTTCTTGTAATTTTTCCTGGCATAAAAGCAATATGCAGCCATGTTTTCATCGAAGCCACCATCTGTCAAACGCTCCAAACCTATATCTGGTTGATCTCCAATAAAGTCATCTGTGGTTTCCCCATTTGACAAAGAAGTATCTTCCAAAGAAGAGGCATTCATCAAATGCACCACGTTTTCAAGGTCATTTGACTCCTCTCCAGGAGCAGCATAATTAAACAAGTCTCCAACAGGACATAAACATCCAGCTTCATCCCATGGTATATGCAATGCCCGTGAGGATATCTAGAAATGGGATCGAGTTGAAAGGCTTCAATTCCAAAAACATGAAGGCATGGGTAGAAACAACTAAGCACAAGACAGAATATACACAAGCTAAATGAATCCACATGAAATCCTCGTAGGATAACTTACGAGCCTGCAACTCATAAACACAGTACAAGTGATCACCCACAATAAACAAATGTACTGTACTTAGAGAAATGAATATCTAAGGTATCGCTTCTGGCCGATGCAAATGTCATTCTATTCTGTCAACTTCGTGGACCATTTACTCGCACACAGGTGCTGGAATCTGTCAGGAAGTCTAATTTTTCTAACCATGTACACCGATGAAAAAACAGCATTGACGTATGAAAACACAATGATTCATATAGTTTCAATTACTTTCAATGGAAGTGGTAAGAGTATCTCACAGTTGCTGAAGCCCAAATCCAAGCCCTGAATGTGAGAAGTTGTGGTTTAAGCTTAAGTGCATCCATCAGTGAATTAGCTTCTTTCCACTCTGATTTCGCCTTCGACACAGCCTTTTCTGCAGTCCAGATAGCATCATCCACCTAACAATAACTCCAGATATCTCAGATATCATTTCTATCTCAAAAACCAGAACTCATTGATATCAAACCTAACCAACAATCAAAAAGAAGAAAATCAGAAACTGAACTTGCAAAGCTTGCATTTCAAACTCACTGAAACTTGCTAGCACGTCATAACTGCGCGGCAGATGCATCAAGTAAGGGTACCACCATGAACTCTTCCCTTTACCCATTTCGTATAACAAACACACAGCCAATATCTGCATTGCATTCTTTCCAAGTCAGAACCTCAGCAACCTCAAATTCAAATAAAACCATCAAATTCTACACTAATCAAAGAATCACTCCAACAATTTGTCCTCTCAGTATGACACAAATCAATACAGTGAAGTCAAGAGCTCAAAAACAATAAAAAAAGGAATTAAAGAAATGAACTTTTTAACAATCAAAAGCCAAAGTTCCTATCTTTTATCTCTACAAACAAAATATTAACCAAAATACTCACAAATAAATGAAAGAATAATAAAAGAAAAACTCGAGAAACCATACCTGGGTTGGGGAGAGAGAAGAGTAGGTATTATTATTGACAAAAGAACAAAGTTTCTCATCTTTCAATAAACTATCTCTTGTGATCAAAACAGATTTTGGAACTCTAAGAACCAACTCTCCTTTCTTTATATCCCTAACAGCAGCTAAACCTCTCCTACAACCAAAACCCAATTCCAAAAATTATCAACAGAAACAGATAACAGCATAAACAGTGGATGTCAGTGTTGTGTAGTGTGTGCGCGCGTGTGTGTACTTACCCTCCCGCATCAGGGAAGTGAGAGACAGTGAGGGAATGGCCTAAACAAGAAGTGGGGCTTTGAGGATGGAGAGAAAGGTTCGTGGTGCAATCTGAGATTCCAAGGTTTGCTGCCCATTTTAGAAATCTTTCAAAACCTTCGTCTTGCCCTGCATCTTCCATCTCTTTCTTTGTTTGTCTGCTGTTTCTCTGCAAGACAGTGAAGGATGCCCATATACGAGAATTTAGAATAGAGTAAATCATTGTTTAGTCCTTGTTCTTTAAGATATATTATAACTTAGTCCTTCTACATAATTTTCATTGTGTTTAGTCACAAATTAGCCTTCTTGAAATTCGTTTAGCCTCCTTCATTTTATTTTCCTACTAATTCTTTCCATAAAAAAATATTGTAGCTTAATTTCATTGTTTTTCTTTGTGAGAATGTCGATACCCTTACATATCATTTGATGATTCTTTGACAAAAAATGAGAGTTTAGAGAAAATAAAATAGCTGACTTTAAGAGTACAAAAGTCAAAGGACTAATTTATAGGTTTAAAGCTATAAAGGACGGATCTGTAATTTTGTTAAACCTATGGGAAACTAACGAATAATTTTCTCAGGAGAAGAAAACTGCGTAAGGCCAAGCAGATTCGTGGGCTTTGAATGGTTAGGAAAGCATGGGCTTTGAATAATTTTGTTAAACCTATGGAAACTACCGAATAATTTTCTCACAAGAAAATTGCAAGGGCTTCAATAATTTTGTTAAAATAATATTATTTTAATTAAAAAAAAATATTATTATTTTAAATTTTTTTAAAATAAAATTATATAATTTTAGATTGATTTTGTTAATCCGTAAATCCAGAATAATGTTGGACTTATATTGGAAATTTTTGTAAAATGCTTAAAATTTAACTATTTAAGAAAAGAAAGGAAAAACTCTTGAGTGAAATTTCATGTTTTTCAGATGACTTATTTGAGACTTTCATTGTATTTCATAGGAGATAATTTATATATAAACCCCATTTCTTTTTTTCACTATAATTTATATAATTACACCTTTTTTTCTTGGGATTATATATCTAGGATATATTTCCTTATATGTAATTTCAAAAACAAATCATTCTATATTCATATTTTTCTCTTTTATTTCCTTTCATAACCTTAAAATTTAAAAAAAATAAAAGGATTAATATTAAGAAAACCAAGAAAGTATAATATTTTGAAGAAAAAAGTTTATACGTTTCAAAAGCGCTTTTGAAAAATTTTAAAATTTTTTTCTTTACTTCAAATTAATATATTAATGTTTTTAGATCATTTTGATGTGTTGATGTCAAAAATAATTTTTAAAAAATAAAAAAATATATTATTTTGATACATTTATGAATAAAAAACACTTTAAAAAATAACCACGACTACATTTCCAAACATGCAAAATCCACTCTATAGCTTTTCTTCTTGCTTTCTTTTTTTTTTTTTTTCTCTAGTTGTCATATTAACAAATACACCAAAAACTGTACGTCATTTACTTTAATTCCATCCACTGAAAAATATATCTTGGGTTATAGCAAAGTAATGATTATTTTACCTTATTTCTTTTGATTTTAAGGCTCAGCTCGAGAATAGGATATTACTTTCAGATAATTTTTTATGATAGGATTTAGTAATTCTTTAATGATAAAATCAATAATTTTTAGTTAGAAATAGTAATAAATAAAAGAATGACTTTTAAATTATAAAAATAAAAATATTTGTTTTTATTTTTGTTTTTGTTTTTGTTTTTATATGATAAGTATTTTAAGAATTAAAATACGAATACTTGCTTGACGCATAGCTGAACTCAAGGATGTTGGGTCTAGCAGTTTACTAGATCTTTATGTGTTTAAACTCAACATATAGCAGAACCAAATAATATTATATCTTGCAGTTTTCCAAACCCATGTTTGGAACATCTAAAAAAAAATATGAAATAAGCCTTGAAAAATTTAACATAGGAAGTTAGTGAGAATTTTAAAAATTCCAAGTGTGTTCCAAAACTTATTCATTTCATAGGCATATTTCTACTACTAGCCAGGCTTTATAGACAAGTTTTTTTTTCATGTTTTAGGGTTTACAGGTTTGTTCAATTTTTTTATTATGTTTTCTATGTAGTTTTCTAGCATTTTCAAGTTTTTTTTAGACCTTTTAAAATAAATTTCATATTAAATTAATTCTTTTAATGATTTAAGGGTTATTTTCATCCAAAAAATTAAAAAAAAATGAAATAGAATAGGTATGTAAGGGCATGTGATAGTAAGAAAAAATAGAGAAATAGAATAGACATTGGTTTGTCTATTATTTTCATTGATGGAAATCATGCTGAAATAAAGCCAATGTCTCATCATTATTTCTCTAAAAAATTGCTGGTCAGCCTCTTATCTTGTTAGGTGTGTTACGTGTTCTTAGTAATTTGGATGTATATTAAAAATTTATTTCAACCTAATAGTTTAAGTTACTAGGTGAGATTTTAAAATATGATTTATATTATTTTTTAACACATCTTATTAAGTAAAAGCTTTTTGGGTTTGAAACTTGCATAGACTCACATTATCTTATGCTTAATTTTTATCAAATTAATAGGAATGGTGAGATTCGAACTTGTGACCGCTTAGTCATCAAGACTCTGATATCATGTCAAAGAACCATTTCAACCCAATAACTTAATCTATTAGGTGAGGTTCCAGGATATGATCTATATTATTCTCTAACATTGTATAAATAAACTCCGAGTGTTTTGGAATTGTAGTAACGGTTATAATTTTAAATGTTTTTTTATTTATAAATGTATTAAAATATTTTTTTATTTTTAAAAAATTATTTTTGATATCAGCACATTAAAACGATCTGAAAACATAAAAAAATTATTTTAAACAAAAAATAAAATTTAAAAATTTAAAAGGAAAGCAGTGAACAAACAAGACCTAAAACCACCTATAGAAAATTCATTTAGAAATACTTATACACTTTTTTTAATTTAAACCTATTTTTTCTCTACACATTATTATTTTATTGTGCTAAATTAAGTATCCAGGGTTCTTAAATTTATAAGAATGTTGTTTCTACATGAACAGTGGAGAAATCAAACCAAGAACGGCCATCAAAAACCCAAAACCCATTTCAAGTTTAAGCAACTTCATCACCAATAATTAATCACAATTTAGTTTTGTTTGTAATCAAGAGCATCATTGATATTATTATAACGATTATTTTTTAAAATGTTATTTTTAAAAAATATATTAAAATAATATTTTTATTTTATTTTTTAAAATTTATTTTTAATATTAGTATATTAAAACAATTAAAAAATACTAAATAAATTAATTTTAAACTAAAAAAATCAAATTCTTTGAGAACCACGTTTCTGCCGCAATACGAACATTATCGCTTTTGTTTGGGAGAGCTGCTCAAATAGAGATTTTTAAAAATTCAATTTTTCTGTTTAATTTTTTTTATGTTTTTTAATTATTTTAATATATTAATATTAAAAATAAAATTTTAAAAAATATATTATTTTAATATATTTCTAAATAAAAAATATTTTAAAAAACAAACACTATTATTATTACTACTATTATTATTATTATTTTACAACATTACGTCTCCATCTTGTTTGGATTTCTTTGTATTTTTTGGTACTTTTTTGGCATGCCAAAAACAGAAAGTCTAAATTCAAAGTTTGATTCTCACTTCTCAAATAGGTCAATGCTTCAAATCCAATAATAAAAATTATTTAAAAATCAATGAGAGTAGCTAAACTAACAATGGAGTTCACCTCTCTTTTTATAGTGTATTTAGTATTGTGATAACTATTATGGTTGTAATTTGAAAAAAATTATTTTAAAAAAAGAACTTGTAGTTGAGGTTGGTTTGAAAAAATAGGTGTTTAGTTAAAACTGTAGTTGAAATTGAGGTTGAACAAAAAGTAGTTTAATGTGTTTGGTTAAGAATACTTTTGAAATTGAGGTTATAAAATAATTTTAAAAATATATATATATTAATATTGATGGTTTTTAATTTAAATATTTTAAATTTAACTATTGTTATTACATCATGAAATAAATAATACTTTATATAAAATATTTTTTATTGTTCCATTAAACTATCCACAATTCCATCACGTATGAAATATATCCGACAAGGATTACAGTTCACAAATTTATTAAGAGCGCAACAACATCAGGTAAAATATAATTAGGAACAAAATTAAGATTGCGATCAAATTCTGTAAATGTGACGTCATCAAGCGATCTCCGTCTAATTTATGTAGTCATTGAATAATGTTTAACACTAATTTTTTGAATAAAATACAATTAAAAATAAAAATTATTTTTTTATTTTATTGGATCGGACCCGGTTCAATGTATTTTTAGCTTTGATAAACCTAGCCGACCTGAGTTTTATATCTACCTGGATGAAAATTAATTTAATTAAAATTAATCAATTAAACAGGTTAATTTATGACTCAATTAAAATCAGAATAAAACTTAATTTAATTTTAAAAAAATTAAATCAAAACTTTATATTTTAAATTAATTTGAGTTAATTCATCAAACTTGTAAGTTTAATGTTGGGTTATAACTATAATAACAAGTTATGTAACCTTTGCATTAATTTTTTTTAATAAAAAATATTTTTTACATGGAATTATAAATAAAATCATGTTTATATTAAATATTATTGTTTATGCTAAATATGACACAGATGATAAAAATTTGTTATTAATTTATGATGTAGAATTATTTCTATTTTTTGGATATAATTATTTTATAAAATAATGATATAAGTAATAAATACAAATAAATCTTACTCATAATAATTAAAAAAAATATCAAGTATTTCGGACTTCCATGTGCTGGTTCAAGCCCTCAGCAACAAAAACATGGTATTGCGTCAATTTTTAAACATCAACAGTGAAGTATGTTTCACTGTTCATCCATTTTCCCATCACAAGAAGCAGCTCTTTGCTACTTCTTGTAACCTGCTGTTGTGCCACAATCAATGGTAAGACCCATCATTGAAAAATTGTGGTACGAGCATTACTAAATGTTAAAAATTATAGTTATAGATGAACCTCACCCGCAGCCATAATACCAACCAGCGTCTTAGTTATCTAATGTTTGAGCCTCTCATTGAAAATAATAATAATAAAATAAAATAAAAACATTACTTAAAACCAAATAAATCTAAGTGCACAATATTTTTCCCTTTAGTTTTAGTTTTTATATATATAGCATGTCTAAATTTCAATTAAAATGAAATGTGGTTTTAATAAATAAAAACCGATATGAGAATAACTTAAACATTAAGAATAAAACCAAGTGAAATGAACTTAATCAAGATTAGGCAAATATTTGATCTATAATTTAGGTTAACGAAATCATGATTAGGCAAGCTTATGTAATAATCTCTTTTATTTTTTTTTCATGGAGTTTTTGGCAAGTCATCTATCATAATTAATTGATTTTCCATATTAATTAAAAAAAAATTGTTCCTTAAATTCAAATTCCAGATGATAACATAAGAGACAAATATACTTTGCTTTCTAACCAAAAAGGTTGTAGTCACCGGGTTAGTAGCAGAAAAACACTAACAAAACAAAATCGTTGCTACTATTTCTGTAAGAGTCCCTGGAAGAGTGGAGAGTTTGCTAAGTGGTCGTTGTTAGTTTTCCAAATTCATGTGAAGTCGTTACTTATAAAAACACTTCTTGTCTCATCAATTCTTTGGAGAAAGCTCTTGTTTTTAAGTGAGTGGTGCAAGAGGTTGGCTTTTTATCATCAGTTTATCATAGCACATTAATCTTTATCATCTTCTTATTATATAGTTTCTGACTATGAATTGTTTTTATAAAAATTTCAATTACAGATAGCCTAAACAAAGCTTCTCTTTCTGTTTCGATACATTTAAGAGCTGGTGTCTGATGGGTTCCTTTTGAAAAAAGTTGTTTGCTTTTTTTACGTGTGGGAAGAAGGTAGCTGCGCTGTTTAATTATGATCCATGCTTCAAAAGTTGACGTGGGTTTATCTTGAAAAGAAGAAAACTTTGGTGTTTTAAGTGAATTGGGATTGTTTAAGGAGGATTCCAAGAGAGTTTGGTTGGAAAAAGATTAGTTTTTTGAAATGGCTGTAGCATTGTTTTGGGTTGGTAGTGCCACACCAGGGACAACGGTTTCCATTGGTTTTGGATTGCTGGATTCTATCAGGGTTTCGGATACAAAATTTTTTGGTAATTCTAGAGATCGGAGTTTGTTTTCTAAGGTTGGAGGAAAACAGGGTAGGGAACAGAAATGGAAGTCATGTTCTATCAATACAGATCTGAGGTACTTAGGTGGTAATAGTAATGGAAGCAAATTGCCTGTAACATCAAGCATTGTAGCAAGCCATGCTGGAGAAATGGCTGTTTTGTCATCCCATGAGATGGTTTATAATGCGGTGATGAAGCAGGCAGCTTTGGTTAAGAAAGAACTGAAGTCTAGAGGTGATCTTGATGTGAATCCAGATGTTGTTCTTCCAGGGACTTTGAGCTTGTTGAGTGAAGCTTAATCGGTGTGAAGAAGTTTGTGCTGATTATGCCAAGACATTTTACTTGGGTTAGCTTTCTGTTGTTCAGTGAATGGAATTTTAATTTCTTGGCTCTTTCTGGGTTTTGAATCCAGAAAATGCTGTACTTGTGGATGATTTTATAATTTGCCTTTTGCTTTCTCAGGAACTTTGCTCATGACCCTGGAAAGGCGAGGGGCTACTTGGGCAATATATGGTGAGTGAGATATGATTTTCTATCAGAAATGATCATTCTCTCTTTTCCCATTGGAATAGTAAGAGAAGTTCGAAGTTGGAGGAGGGTGATTCCAATCCTATATAGCATACATGTGTTCTTATGTGATTTGATTATCAAACAATGAGCAAACAAATCTAAAGTACGAAGAAATCTGTTTTTTGAAGTTTGTGAAATCTTGGTGCTAATCGTGGAGCTAATTATGTGTTATGAGAACCATAAGAACTGATCTTTTCCAGTCTAGGATACATGTGAAGCCTTGACAGCTCTTTTCATGGAGTTTATTTCAAATTTTAATTAATTTGATATTCAGAATTTTGTGGACAATATTTCTCAAAGAGAAGCGTATGCTGTGAACTGGTTTCACTATCGAACACCTGATGTTTACCCTTAATGTTTTTCTTCTAATTCATGATTGAAATCAATTTTGATCAGCTCTGTGCAGTTTATGATATCGGAAGGTTCTATGGATGTAAGAGACGATGACTCTCAAGACAGAAAATCAGCCTTTTCCTTCTTTCTTACAATGTTTTCTGCACATGTAGTGTGGTGTAGGAGGACCGACGAGCTTGTTGACGGGCCTAATGCTTCACGCATTACACCGACAGCTTTAGATAGGTGGGAGGCAAGGTTGGAAGATCTTTTCCAAGGACGTCCATTCGATATGATGGATGCTGCTCTAGCAGACACGGTGGCTAAATTTCCTGTTGACATTCAGGTTAGGCAGTACTTTTAAAATCAAATTACATCTCAACTGGAAAATAATTACTCTACTACCAATCAAAAATATTTTTGGCGTTGCAATGTATCGTGTTTGTAGGATACTTCAGTATATTTCTATAAGCGATGTGTAAGTAAGTTGGCAGCTTTCATTCGAACTGTAATGACCTTTGTAGCTGTAGATAATTCTGAGATCATTTTCCAGCATGAATGTAGAGTGCTATTTCTGTGTTTATCGGGTATCTGCAGTCATGTTTTTCTGACTTCGTTCTAGCAGCTATTGGAAACATTTTATTTATTTATTTGCAGTCATGGCCAAAACTGAAATGTTAATTTATTTCTCACTTGACATGAAGTCAATCACAATCTGATGCTCTTTCCTATGACATCTTGTTACAGCCATTCAAAGATATGATTGAAGGAATGAGGATGGATCTGACGAAATCAAGATACAGAAACTTCGATGAGCTCTATCTTTACTGTTATTGTCGTTGTTGCAGTGATTCTGAACAACAAAAATAACAAAGGATAATGCTTGTGTTTAAGAAGAGATTGATGAATGAAAAGCTTGAATGCTTTATTCATAACTGTAGCTCAATTTATAAAGCTGATACATAACAAACTCCTACGATCATGGTCCTACATTCAAGTCATGATCAATTGATAATGGAAATAACAGAGCTGCGAAATAACAGCAAGAACAAGAGAATAGGAACAGAATTGACTAAATCAAAAATTAAAGAAAGAATAAAATTCCAGCTCAGCAGTCCTGAACATTATTTCTAACACTCCTCCTTGTTTAGGAGCTGCAAACTCCCAACTTTGTTCTTAGAAATTCGAATTTGTTGACTGGCAGTGGTTTGGTGAAAATATCAGCTGCTTGTTCTTCAGTTTTGCAATAAATAAGAATGATACTCCCATCTTTCTGCACCTCTCTCAAAAAGAATAATTTGATGTTGAAGTGCTTGGTTTTCCCGTGAAACACAGGATTATTAGAGATGGAAATGGCAGCTTGATTGTCAACTAGAATTTCTGTGCTTTCCTTTTGCTCCAGGTTAAGATCAGATAAAATTTTCCTCAGCCACAAAGCTTGATTGACAGCAGCTGTTGCAGCCACAAACTCAGCTTCAGCAGTGGATTGAGCTACGGTTTCTTGCTTTTTTGAATTCCATGAAAACACACCAGAACCTAAAGAGAAACAGTAGCCTGATGTGCTCTTCAAGTCATCAATTGAGCCTCCCCAATCACTGTCAGAGTACCCGACCAGTTTGAACTCTCTACTTCTTGTGTATCTTATGCCAAAATTGCAGGTTCCTTTGACATATCTTATCACTCTTTTAGCAGCCTTGAAATGCAATTCACTAGCACAATGCATGAATCTAGACAAGATACTCACAACATTCAAAATATCAGGCCTAGTTGTAGTGAGAAACATCAAGCATCCAACAATTTTTTTGAATTGTGCTTGATCAACCTTCTCGGCTCCATCTTCTTTACATAGCTTCTCCTTTTGATTCATATGAGTGCTTACTGCTTTGCAATCTTCAAGTTTGAACTTTTTGAGGATTTCTTTGGCATACTTCTTCTGATATATGAACACTTCATGTTCAGCTTGCTTAACTTCCATTCCAAGAAAAAAAGACATCAAACCCAAATCTGTCATCTCAAATACACTCATCATCTCTTGCTTGAACGTCTCCACATTATTGTTGTTATTTCCTGTTACAAGCAAATCATCAACGTAAAGTGAGATGATAAGGATGTTATCACCATTTTGCTTGATGTAAAGAGTCGATTCAGAGAGGCTTTTAGTGAATCCCAAGTGCTGCAAATGTTCATCGATTCGGCTGTACCAAGCTCTTGGAGCTTGCTTCAATCCATATAGTGCCTTCTTAAGAAGACAGACTTTGTCCTCCTCTCCTTCATTTGCAAAGCCTTCTGGTTGCTCAGTATAGATCTCCTCCTGCAAAACACCATTTAAAAACGCTGACTTGACGTCCATTTGATACACCTTCCAATTCAGTTGTGCTGCAATGGCAAGTAGCAGCCTGATAGTGTCAAGTCTTGCTACCGGTGCAAACGTGTCTGAGTAGTCCACGCCAAAGATTTGTGCATAACCCTTCACCACTAGCCTGGCTTTGAGCTTATTGATTGAGCCATCAGCGTTGAGTTTTGTTCGATACACCCATTTTACATCGATTACATTTCTGTTTTGAGGTCTGTCAACCAACTCCCACGTGTTGTTTCTCATGATCATGAGAAGCTCCTCCTTCATCGCAGCAAACCAATTTTGATCTAGCTTGGCTTCTTCAAAGTCTGCCGGTTCACACACAGCAATGTTGCACCTTTGATACACATCAAGGAGTGACTGTGTGCCTCTAACAGGAGTGTCATCTGTCATGTTGATGTCCCAATCTTCCATGCTTTGATCATCTGTGTCTGAAACAAGATAATTGCCTTTTGGAGAGGCTGAATCTTCTTTGATTGCATCGTTCCAGCCCCATTCTTCATCTTCCAGGAATTGGACATCTCTGCTTATAACGATTTTTCCAGTTTGTGGCTGGAAAATCTTATAAGCCTTTGAAACTAAGCTGTAGCCAATAAAAATGCCTGGAAGTGCTTTCTTGTCAAGTTTATCCCTCTTGACCTGTGGAACAAGGGTGAAGCACAAACATCCAAATACCTTAAGAAAATTCAGAGATGGTTTGTAACCATACCATGCCTCAAAGGGTGTTTGATCCTTCAAGGCTCTTGTAGGCAGTCTGTTTTGCAAGAACACAGCAGTGTTTGCAACCTCTGCCCAGAATTTCTTTGGTAAATTCTTCTCATGTAGCAAGCATCTTGTCATTTCCAATATGAACTTGTTTCGCCTCTCACTAACTCCATTTTGCTGAGGAGTATACGGAGTTGTTAGCTGATAATGAATCCCTGCCTCCTCACAAAAAACGTTGAAGGCATTGGAAATGTATTCCTTGCCATTGTCTGATCTGAGGGCTTGAATTGTGCAGCCACTTTCATTTTCAACTTTGGCCTTGAAATTCCAGAACACCTGTGCTACCTCTGACTTGTTCTTCAAGAAGAAAATCCAGCACATTCGGCTGTAATCGTCAATGAAGACAGCATAATACAGACTCCCATTTAGAGAGGGTGTCCTTTGTGGTCCTGCAATATCAGTATAAATCAATTGCAGCTTCCTTGTTGCTCTCCATGTGGCTTCTGGAAAGGGCTTCCTGTTTAGCTTGCCAGTGTGACAAGTTCTGTAGCTGGATATATGATCATCAAGTGCTGGGAAATCCTTAGCCATCATCTTGGATTTCATAAGCATCAGCCCTCTATGATGATAGTGCCCGAGCCTCTTGTGCCAAATATCTGTGATAGTTTCTTTAATTGGGAAAGCAGTATGCTCCTCCTCCAATGGATTTAGAGCAAAACTCTTCCCTTTCATGATTATTTTGAAAATATCATGACCATTCACATCTTTGATCAAACAGCAATTGTTTTCAAACACTACTTTATAACCCTTCTCAATAAGCTGACCAACACTGAATAAATTTTGATTTATACCAGGGACATACAATACATCAGAGATGAACTTAGTACCTGAGCAAGTCAAGATTGCCACGGTTCCCTTTCCTTCAACAGCAAGGTATTCTCCATTTCCAATTCGAACCTTTGAAGTTGTTTGTTTCAGCTCCTTGAATATGTTTCTGTCATGTGTCATGTGGTTGGTGCAACCACTATCAATGAGCCAGCTTTCACTTGAGTCATTTCTGGAAATGCAAGTGGCCACAAACAATTGATCTTCTTCTTCTTGATCAGCAATTTGAGCTTCTTCACCATGCTGTTGAATTTTGTTTTTGCAGATGACAGCCTCGTGCCCCATTTGATTGCATTTGTTGCACTTAGCTTCTGGTCTTCTCCAACACTTAAAATATGAATGTGATCTCCTTTTACAATGCTGGCATGGAGGAAAAAGTCCTTTTTTGTTTCCAGTGTTGCTCCTGTTGAAATTCCTGGAATCACCTGATGATGCTTGACTACTTCCATTCTTCTTGTAATTCTTTCCTTTTTCTCTATGCTTGACGAATAGAGCTCCTTCAATCTCATCTTCCTGTCTCATGATCCTCCTTTGCTCCTGAGCTTGTAATGCATTTAGCATTTTTATCAAAGTAATTTTTGACATATCCTTGGTATTTTCTAAGGATGTAATTATAGCCTGAAAGATTTCAGGAATTGTTACAAGAATTTTTTGAACAATTCTTGACTCAGGCAGGGACGAGCCAAGTAAACTGATTCGGCTTGCAATATTAAGCAGCCTGTCAGAGTACTCTTTGATGGATTCAGTCTTCTTCATCTTCTGCAACTCGAAATCACGCATCAAGTTCAACACTTACATACCTTGAATTCTTTCATCCCCTTCATACTCAGTCTTGAGAAACTCTCATATCTCCTTTGCTGTTTTCAGAGACATGATTTGAGTGAAAATGGTGGATGCTACTGCAGCAAACAAGCACGCCTTTGCCTTTGATTTTTTTGTCTTTTTCTCCTTCTGTGATTTGACCTGCGCCATGGTGGGATTGTTTGGAAGTGCAGGGATTTCATAATCTTCTTCCACTGCCTCCCACAAATCCAGAGCCTCTAAGTATGTCTCCATCTGTACTGCCCAAAACTGGTAATTGTCACCATTGAACACTGGTGGAGCAATTGATGAGAAGCTTACTTCTGTCTCCATGGGTTACAACACAGATCCCTTTAAATCAAGATGCTCTGATACCAATTGTCGTTGTTGCAGTGATTCTGAACAACAAAAATAACAAAGGATAATGCTTGTGTTTAAGAAGAGATTGATGAATGAAAAGCTTGAATGCTTTATTCATAATTGCAGCTCAATTTATAGAGCTGATACATAACAAACTCCTACGATCATGGTCCTACATTCAAGCCATGATCAATTGATAATGGAAATAACAGAACTGCAAGAACAAGAGAATAGGAATAGAATTGACTAAATCAAAAATTAAAGAAAGAATAAAATTCCAGCTCAGCAGTGCTGAACATTATTTCTAACAGTTATTATGTTGCAGGGACTGTTGGACTATTGAGTGTTCCAGTAATGGGTATTGCACCTGAATCTCAGGCACCAACCGAGAGTGTTTATAATGCTGCCTTGGCATTAGGGATAGCTAATCAGCTCACCAACATACTCAGGGATGTCGGAGAAGAGTAAGTGCAGAGTGTTGTACGCCGCAAGCTTAAAAAATACTTGGCACCCACTGTTTGTTGGATGCTGCATCGAGTAGTCTCCGGTGAACTGATTCTCATCATATAATTTTTTTTTCCTACCTATTTTTCTTTGTTTATATTAGTCATCCTTTTGTACATGCAGTTCTTTTCATTACCCTTTCCTTTCCTGATGCTTTGTTTGCAGCGCAAGAAGAGGAAGGGTTTATCTACCACAAGATGAGCTGACACAGGCAGGGCTTTCCGATGATGACATATTTGCTGCAAAGGTGACAGAAAAATGGCGAAACTTTAAAGAATCAAATTAAGAGAGCAAGGATGTTCTTTGACGAGGCAGAGAAAGGAGTGACAGAACTGAGTGCTGCAAGTCGATGGCCGGTAAACAATCAACAACATCTCTCGATATTTCAAGACAAAAACGATTTGTCTAGGCCTTGAGTGGACAATGGAAATCATGAAACTAATTGAAGATCGAAAATCGTCACATGTTTGGCTTTGAACACACGCACCACCCCAATTAACACAAACCAGCCATTTCCTTGTCTTACATAGGCAATCACACACAAGGGAAGCCTAGCCGGGGAAGGTCCTGGCAATTGTTCTCAGTTATGACTTTGCCTTGTTTTTTTCTTTTTGATATTGCTGTCGCTGTGAATAGATCCAAAGCTTCATCTTATAAAAAGCTCTCGTGAGCAACGAGATATCAGAAATTCATCTTTTAAGCAATCCAACAAAGTAACAGTGTGATCATGGCAAACGAATGAAAGGATCAGCATTAGGCTCGAAATTATATAAATATATAAAAAGAAATTTCAGAAATTTTCTAATACTTAAATCAATAAATATATAAAAAGAAAAATGTATGAGAGAGTAAAGAAAATAAGAGCGAATATATAACGAATGTTCTTGTTAGAACTTAAATGCTTGTGTTTGTATGAAGCTCTTACTTGAATTACTTGAGTTATATTGGAGTTGATTTATTGTTTATTTAGAAATGAAGATATTTATAAACTTTAATCATATTAACTTACCTCGTGGAGAGTGATGTTATGAATACCTTATGATGCGTGGAGTTATAGATGACTCGTGTTGAGTGAAGCAATGATAAAAAGTGATCTCATAGTGAGTAGAGAAACACGAATATCATTGATGAAGAAGTTTGTGTTCATCATTGGTTCATGGTGATCATTGTATTATTGATAAAGAGAGTGATGTTTTCTACGCCTTAGGTGAGTCCGAGTGTACGAGGGAAAGGATGTTCGAGCCTGGCTCAAGCAACAAGGATTCTAGCCATTTTAAGCCTCGTCCGAACAGCTAAAATCAATACGCCATATATGATTCTAACTCTTTTATAAAAGAAATTATGCATGGTCAAAATTTAATCCCATTTTAAGGCTTAAATGCTATAGAGAATTGCAAGGAGGAGGAGGAGGGAAAAAAACCATGTGGTCTGGCATTTTGAATGTATGATATTTTTTTGTTCTGTCTCCAGAGAGAAGGTGGCCTTTGCTTTTATTTTCCTGTAAAGCTCACAAAATTTGAATACAAACCAAGACAAAGTCAACAAATGAAAGAAGAAAAAAGAAGAAGAAAATATTATTGCCAACTTGTTTCTCATTCTTTCGATCACTATATACATTGAAAGCCCATTTGTTTAGTTTAGGGACTGTTTTGTACTTTGACATCTATGTCAAGGATTAAAAGTAAACATGCATTCATCGCATGTTTCAATCTACATAGAGAATCTGTATCCCAATCGGAAGAGGATATGAATGCTGTCAAGTATATATTCTCAGTAATCAAAATTTAAGCAGGATTAAATTTCCTTAACATGGAGGATATTGGAAACAGAGTAAATCCAGGTTGGCCCTGGCTAGCTGCCATCCGAATCAGGGCAGGAAACATCCTTGGTCGGTATAGGAGAGTATATAAGTGCGTGTGCATGTATCAGGTTAGTCGTTCGTCTTCAACAAGGCATTGAAAAAACCATAGTCATAGTGTGCGAGAGAGAAAAATAGAAGCATAGTTTTCTGTGTGGAAAGAAAGTTGTACTCCTGTTTCTTCGGTGTCTTTTTTATTTCCTAGATATGGATACTGATAGGGGGTCTAAAGATATTGCCCGTGAGGGGCTCTCCGCTGCTTATAAGGAGGAGACAAGATCAGCGTCCTACCTGCAGGATTTCTTCGACTCCAGAGGCTCCTTCACTTCCCAATTCAGGCCTTCTCTTTTGATACTAAATACCTATTATAGAGAGAAGGAGATCAGCCATAGCTCGAGTAAAAGCAAGTTTCTAGATATCGATGTTTTCTGCTAGATCTTATAGTTGCATGAAGTCCACTAGATAGTACGCCAATTTGTGTGTTTATCCTTATGGCTGGACTCCTGCATCCTCCTGGTTGTAATTTAGCTTCTTCGATTGTTAATTTCTTTTTTGGATAGTTTATGTTCGTAATCGAACGATCTTGCAAATTTATATGGTACTGCTTGGAGATTTCCCCCGTCTATTTTCCATGATAAACTTTTGTTTGAATGATACTGTAGATTAGAGCTTAAAGAATTGACTTGGAAATAAATGGAGTTAGAATGGCTCTTACAAGTGCCTCGTTTCTGGAGCCCCAACAATCCCTTTTTTCTTCCAATTAGGACAAAATAAACTCTTATGTTCGAATGGTGATCTAACTAGCTCGTGCATCAAGCAAAGTCTTCTTATCTTGAAAGTTATCTGTGTATTCTGTCTTTTATGTTTTCTTATCTTGAAAGTTATCTGTGTTATTTGCTTATATAGGATGATACTGTCCTCCCTAGCTCTGGATTCATATCCATGGCTTCTCAATTAATGGAGTCTCGATCGCTGTTTCTTTGGCGCTATCAATTCTGTTCCGTTGCACAGATATTTGATGACTAAATTCACATTGCCTATATTTCTGTCATGTATATGATGACTTCGGATGCAATGAAGCTGCTTAATGCTGGTGCCATTGTTGCCTGTCATTAACATGCATGTCTTGCATGCGTTTTTGCTATGTATGTTCTGCCTATCATTTCTATACGAACAAATCCCGCGTTTTCGGTCCCAAGAGTAACAGATGAAGAGGGTGACAGACGAAAAACGTTAACAATTATTTTATTATTTCAAGTGTTCTGTTTTTTTGGCGTATGGGGCATTAATTTCTTTTTTAAAAAAAAAAAAAAACTAAGATCCATGGTGAATTAACTAAGACCCCATAGGCACAGATTACCATTCATCAATCCTAGTAGTGTAGTTACTATTTTTTATCCTTTCAATAAAAAACTATTGAGAGTAAAGTAGTTTTTTTTTTAATTATTATCATGGTCTTTTAGTTATTATAAGATTTATAAGAAAAAATCTAAAAATTATATATATTATCCTTAAAAGAAAAAAAAATATACATACATCAAGGGTCTTTTTTGTCTTTTCAAATTGGGTTTTATTTTTTGTAATAAACAAGTTGACAAAGGATGATTTGATCTTCCGAATAATATGAATATTATTAAAAGAAAAATAGCTGGCATGTGCGACGCATGCGATAGCAATTGGGCGGCATGGACTGCATCATCCCATGTCCAAACGTTGCCTTCTGAGGTGGCTTTGAAGTGTCTCACCATTCTCTTTACACCATTAGATTTATCAGTTTTACGAATAAGAATTTATGTCGGTATTTACACTAATAGTCCGTCTATGATTATTTTACCAACAAGATCACGAATGGAAAACGTCTGTCAGAAAAATGCTCGTTGGTAATTTCTAGTGTGTTGGTGAGTCCGTCGTTAATAAATTTATTAATGGCTTTACAGACGGAACATTCGCACCAAAAAAATATCTGCTTTATTTCGTTGGTAATTCCCTCGGTACAATTTAGCATGCATATCATTGATAGGAGAACCATATATAATTTCATCGGTGAGTTAACAGTTGCAGTGGCATTTGCAGTAATTATTTTTCAACTCTCTAGAATATACCAACAGATTGATTTCATCCCATTGTTTTTAGTTTTAAATTTGGTCCCTCGAGCCTTGATTGTTTTAAATAAATAAAATTAAAGTTTATTTTGCAAAACTAAGCACCAACCAGACGTTGAAAGTTTTCCTCAATATACGAAACTCTCATATCCAGGCAACCAAAAAACATTCTTAGGTTCTTAATTTTCATAATTTGCACACTACATTTTTTTTAATCAATCTTTTTTTTAAGATTTTCTTAATTTTTCCTTTAGATCTACGTCTGGAAGATTAAATCGAGTTGATTTGGATAGTTTTTTATTTAGATTTTTTTCTATCTCTTTGATTTTCTTTTATTTTATTCTTCAATGTTAGATTTTTTTTAATTGTTTCTTTCAATTTCATCCTTCAATATTTTATTAATTTTAAATTGAGATTCATAATTTGTTTTGGTTCGCTTTATATATCGTTATCATGATCTTAAACAAACGTTCCAACATTTGATTAGTTCTTTATTTTGCGAGCGTATATTTTTGTTACCATATAATTAAATAAAAAATAATTTCACAAAATATATAAAATAAGATCTTACAGGTTAATCCGAGTTGTCTTGAGTTTTTTTTTCAGGTTGATTTTTTTTATTTCATCCTTCGCTTTAGGTTGGGAATTGAGCTTTATAATCTTTTTTATTTTTTTATGTGATTATCTCATTCTCATACCTTGAGTTACAGGTCTCGCAGGTTTGTTGGGGTTGACCTACATCACATTTAAAAAAAAATGTTTTTTTTTAAATTTTTTTCTTTTAACAATGTGTTGATTGAGAATTGAATTTTAAAATTTGATTCGATTTGTTTTTTATAAAAATTACTATTATCTCATGACTTAAATCACAAATCTTATATATTAATTAAAAATATTTTGAATTAATTTAATATATCATTCTCTTGATATCTAAATTACTTAATAGCTAAAACAATATCACTCAATATGCATCGGTTTTCACATTTATGATTTTTTCTTTTTAAAAATACGTCTACAATGCCTTCATATTTTCTTAAGTTAAAAAAAAAATGATCCAATCGTTGCGTGGCACGGGTCAAGGATCAGTACGATACTATGCAACAAAGAAAGAAGTTGAAGCCCACAGTTTCACAGAATTGGTGTTCAATACTCTCTTCCAAGTTGAAATCCTGCCATGAATGGGGCAGCAAGGTGACTCCAAGTTGGTGAAAACTAATAAGGAAAAGCAAATATCTAGCCGGTCATAATTTCAGTCTTGCTGATTTGCCATCTGCCTGCCACCATAGTCAATAAAGCTGGATTAGGGCACTCAGTGAAAGAGAGGGAAAGTGACTGCTTGGTGGGAGGACATTTCAAGCAGGCCTGCTTGGAAGAAATTGATCGATCCTTCTGGTTACTAGCTACCTACTTAAGTTAGGCATTGAAAAGTCTTGCAGGAACTTGAAATTCATTCCTTTGAATAAAAACAATAATTATAAAGATAAAAGCTGTAGCTTCTTGCCCTGTAAATGAAATCCACCATTGGAAGTTTGGAACTCCCTGCCCTTCTTCTACAATAGCAGCGCATTGAACAGATGAGTTGAAATCTATCGCAGAGGAGGTCACTGATGGAGGGTGGGGTCAAGAACATGTGCTCATGCACTTGAAGGACACGAGCAATGCCCCTAATCCAGGCACAGAAAAGCCATGCATTACTTGTATAGAAGTAGAAGATGTATGCATAAAGTTAGCTCAGCCCCACATCCTCAAAAGTCACCATTCATGGTCCCGGACAAAAAGCCAGGTCAAAATCAATGCATATGATCCAGACAATTTTGACCGTCAAACTCACTCTTTTTGGGATAACTTTAAATATCATCACGAGAACTTTGTGCTTCTAGGATTTGAAATGATTGTCCTCTTCATCTCTGCTGTGGATTTATGAGCTTGATCAATTGAGCAGGAAGAGATCATGCCAGTGGAGAAAGCAGCAATTGTGAATAGCTAGGAAGTATGGACACGAATACGAGATTGCCCCTCAAGGTTGGTTCTGAGCGCTCACACCGACACCAAGACCGCTATTGCCAACCTCTAGGCCGAACAGGCTCCTAATTTCGAGCCTAATGGGCTCCACTTTTTAGCTCCTTGTTGACAAAAATAATTCCATTGAATTGCAGCAGCGGAAACAATCTAGAACTGAATAAATCCAAGGCATTTTAGGAGATGGTCTGTATGGATCAGTTGAAGGCACTAGTGGCTACATCTCCAGCTGCAGTAAGAGATTTTTATGGGGTCACATCCTCATGGATGGAGGCAGACATGAAGGGCAAGTGCTATCTTAGCTCTATAATTTTCGAATGCCACTTGTCTTTGGGTCAGTAGTACTAAGAGCAGTTTGAACAAAGGAATCTTAAAAGGCAAGTAATAAGAATCTATTCCACTCAACAAAACTGAAAAAGAGAAGGCAGAGCTAAAGGCATCAATTTAGTACTGGAGAACTTGCCATTTCCCCTGGGGCTTGATTTGAAGGAAGTATAAAGATTTCATGCGAGTTTTCAGTTGGAACTTCAGCTTCGAAAGACTTGCGAGCTGTTTTTTGTTTCCAATTTCGAGTATTGGGACAACTTGATGAGGCAATCATAAAGAAATCAACAAGAAACATGATGTCGATCAATTACAAAGAGTATATACCCTACAATCTGGGAAATGGAAAATGGAAACTGGAGAAGGGTATTCTCAGGCCAGTGGCCGTTAACAGGGCCTTTGGAAGAATCAATGCAGTCTCAAACTAGGCAGGTGAATCTTCATTTGATTTGCAAATGCATAATCCAGTGCATTGCAAAATCATGCGAGGTGAAAATGAAAACTGCTAAACTTATTGAACAATAAGTATAAGAAATCTTGAGACACCATGAAACAAAGGACCCGATCAGATTAATCATGATTTGCAGACACGTTAATTCCTCAATTTCTCACAATTCAGATTTTGGAAGTTGGAAAATATTAGCTTAACAGATAACTACTACCTGCACAAAAACCATCAGTAAAAGCATGAAGTCAAATATAGAATATAGGTCATCACTTTGTGTCACATGAACATAGTATCGTCTTCAATGAAAACAAGCTTTTTCCCAGTAGAAACATTTTACAAATGAAAGATCAATCAGAAACAATCTTGCAAGTGGGGAAGAGAAAAAATTTCCTAGGCTGCATTAAAGCTTACATTAAAGGTACAATGCCTTGTGCCTCATGAAATATACATAATTATCCAACAATTGAGCACAATAACAAGAAGCATACCATTTAGTTAAGGTCTTTTGAAACATAGCATGGCATGCAAAGATGCCCCAATGATACTATTCTCCACAAGGATAACAATATTTTGTTCTTCTTGTTCTGCCTATGCTACTCCTTATAATCAGGATCTTGTTTGCCAAAGAGCAGTGGGAATTCATCGTATTTGTCGGAGAAACCATGTTTCTCAGCCATGCCCTTCAGAGACTCATAGATTTGGTACATTGTAGGTCTATCCTTGGGCCTGGAAACAACACAGCTCCAAGCAACCTTCAAGAACTGCATAATTTCATCATCATGACCTTTCCCAACTAGAGCTTTGTCAATGGCATCTGTGCTTCGACCAATGCTCGCCAATTGATTAACCCAATCCACCAAATTCCCTTTGAATCCTTCCTCAGCATTACTGACATCTAAAGCCTTTTGTCCACTGACCAACTCCAAAAGCACAACACCAAAGCCATAAACATCACCTTTCAACGATGCAACCATAGTGCTGGAATACTCAGGAGCAACATATCCAAACTCCCCCAGATCTCCATGGACAAAAGAACTATCATTAGAATCAGGAGAACTAATCAACCTTGCCAACCCAAAGTCAGTAATCCTTGCATCAAAATCATCATCAAGAAGTATCACGTTGGAACTAATATACTGGTGAATATATGGTGGATGGCACCCATGGTGAAGCCAAGCAAGCCCTCTTGCCGCCCCAACACCAACCCTCACCCTCGTAGGCCAATCCAAAACACTAGTTTGACCAATGCCAAATCCACTCCCATGCAATTGAGAATACAAAGTCCCGTTAGGCATATGCTTATATACCAAAAGCTTTTCCACTTCAACAACACAAAAACCCAACAATGGTACCAAATTCGGATGCCTAAGCTGCCCTAACCTATTCATTTCACCCCTAAATTGCTTCTCACCAAGCTTACAAGTATTAAGCCTCTTAATAGCAAGACTAGATCCATCAGGCAAATCCGCCTGGTACGAAACCCCAGTCCTCGTCGAAATCACAACATTCTCAAAATCAAAACTATTAGTAGCAGCCAAAATATCAGCCAACTTGATCTTAACAATAGGTTTTTGAAACAATGTCACTTGAACCAGCTTATGTGACCTCAATAACCCAACCCAACTAGAATCATCTCCCTTACCACCACTTCCGCCGACGCCGCCGCTGCCACCACCGCTTTTTCCCCTAACAAACAACCACCACCAAATCACAAACCCCAAAATCAAAGACCCACTAGCACCAATAACCCCAGCAACAATTATAACGCCAAGACTCTTACTACTCAACCCACCACACTTCCCTAGAGGCTTACCGCACAACCCTTCATTCCCATCAAACGCATCCTTCGGAAAAACCCCCAACTCCTCCGGTATCGAACCGGTCAGATCATTAGAAGCAACTGAAAACCTTTTCAACCGGTCAAGACTACCAAAACCATAAGGAATCGAACCAGTCAGCTTATTTCCACTCAAAATCAAACTATTCAAGAACTTACAATTCACAATCTCCGGTGGGATCGGACCTGAAAACTTGTTCCCGGAGAGATCAAGAGTGACTACATAAGGCAACCAGTTACAAATCTCAGGTGGGATCGGCCCAGAAAGATCATTGTTTGAAAGATCCAGCGTTGTTAAGCTATGACAGTACTTGAGAGACTCCGGTAACTTGCCTGAGAGCTGAAACAGCGGCAATTGAAGACTGATGATTCGGTTCTCCTTCTCGTTCCAGCAAGAAACACCGTTGAGCTTACAAATGTAAGCAACAGAGTTGTTGTTGAAATCCCAAGAAGTGAGTCGACCCAGAGGGTCTGTAAAGGAGTTCTTGACTCCTTCAAGGCAGGTGATATCATCTTCTATGGCGAAAGAGAAGGCAAAGAGGGAGAATAGTAAAGAGAAGGAAATGAGGGTATTCTTCTTCATCATTTCTTGAGATTGGAATCTTGAGGTTTGTAGAGAGAGAGTTAGGGTTTGTTAGTCAGAGAAGAGGAAGAGGAAGAGGGAGACGATGCGTGGCCATTGATAGAGAAGGACGAGTGCATGGTGTTTGCATTTTAACACAGACAACCTAAGTAAATAAATAAATCTCTGTAATAATCACATGAAATATTTGATAAACAACTCTTTAGTCCCTATATTTTTAACATTATTATTATAAAGATGCGACCGAAATACAAGTTTGCTAAAATTTAATTTTTTTATTTAAAATTTATTTTTTTATTTTTTTAAATTGTTTTAAAGTTCTAATATTAAAAATAAATTTTTAAAAAAATATTATTTTAATATATTTTTAAACAAAAAAATAATTTAAAAAATAACTCTAACTTTAAAACTCGTGTTTAAAAGTGTGATTATAATTGTTTTTTAAAGTATTTTTCACTTAAAAATATATTATAATAATATTTTTTTAATTTTTAAAAATTATTTTTAATATTAACATATTAAAATAAAATCAAAATAGCATAGTTAAAACTTATAACTAAGTACCTTGCTCCTCTTGACCTTTGATTTTGATTTTTTATTTCTTCAGGCTAATTTTTCTGTGCCAAAATCAAGTCCATTTCTAGATTCACTCAGAAACATTATAAAGGAGTTTTATTATAAAAAAAATATGCACCTCTTATATATTTTATTGTGGATAATCATGATAAATTTTTTTATTTTTGTATAATGATGTTTTTTATTTTTGTAAACCCTTAATCTAAAACTTTAAAAAATTTATTAAAAGTATTATGATAAATTTAAATAAGTTTTAATCAAACATAATAATAATTTCACATCATTTAGTACAAAATTAATGAATCTTTGTCGAATGGTGGAAAATTGTAACAATTCAGCTCAATCTACCATATATTGTTCGTTTTTGATTTTATCACCTTTAAAGTTTTGTTTTTGGTGGCGCGAGCTCACTTTTGAACCTGATATCCCAAAACGTGTATAACAAATTAGCAACCAGCATTCTTAATAAGACTAGTTATTGCTCCCTCATCCGCCGATGTGGGATATTATATAAATCTTGACGAAAAGAAATAAAAAAATAAAAAAATAAAAAAATATGTTATAAATTGAGGTGAAGCCTTTCCAAATATCAGTTGAGGAATACATATAAATTTAGTAGATTGACAGTATAAAATAATACTGGAGGCCGAGAAATTGACTTAAAATAACAAAGAAACATTGACTAGTGGCAAGATCATAAATCAAGTAAAAAATTTCTCTCCCACTAGAAATAGAGGTTGGCGACCATTATTGGAAGGAAAAAAGCATTCCTCTTGTCTTTTTCTTATATTTTCACTCAAATCTTCTCCAAAGATAGGGTTTTGGGATATTGGAGGTTGAATTAATAAGGAAAAAACACTTTGAATCAAGAATTTAAGAGGATTTTAGGAGATGAAAAGTTGAGAGTTAGTGAGATAAAAATAAGGGCTTTTTGAAGAATGAAGAAGCCGTTTGGTAATGCGGCAGGAACTGAGGTGCAGCCAAACCGCAATATATATCTGTTTGGTTATGTTTAAAACGTGGGTTGAAATTGGTGGGACCCATCATTATAGTGGCCAAACCTGTGGTTAGCAAAAAGCTAGCAACACCTGTTTCTAACCAGCAGCAACCTCAACTTTTGTCATCCACCAACACTGTCAAAAAATTTTAAACTCCTAAAAAAATGCCGTTGGATAATTAATTACTCCTCTCCCAGCAAATCAATTCAAATGGCCTCATCCACTGTCAAAAAAATATAGTATTGCAAATTGTAATTTTGTGATTAATATATATAAAGAAGAATGCCGAAATTAGACTCATTTTATCATTTTTTTTAACCACAATCCTATTCCGTTCAACCAAGTTTTTATAAATGTTACAAAACATTTTTTTGTCAAATTTTTCTTCATTAACAATTGTGAAAAATAACTTTAAACCAGTTTATATATATATATATATATATATATATATATATATATATATATATTACTTTATAACCTCAATTTGAAAGGTATTTTTTTAACCAAACACATTAAACTACTTTTTGTTCAACCACAGTTTTAACCAAATATATATTTTTCCAAATCAACCTCAACTAAAAGTACTTTTTATAAAATAATTTTTTTAAAACCACAACCACAACAACAATCTCAATACCAAACACACCCGAAGAATAATTAGAAGAGAAGCTTGCAAAGGAAGTGATAAATTGGTTTCAAAATTTATTGGTAAAGCGTTTTACTCTATTTAATTATTTTTATTGAAGTATGGATACGTGCGGGGAAAGAAATCTCTAAATTCTCTTCTAGAGTTCGAGTAAAATTAAGGAGAAAAGAGAAATTAATTGGAACTCCCGGTCAAAATTCCTATTCTTTGGAGAGATGAATAATTAAATAAGTAAATAATAAAAATTAATGGAGTAGAAATTATTATCTAAGGAGGTTAATGTTGGACAAAGATGAAATTGAATAAGTCAAACTTTTGGGCCAAATGGTTTTAAAACAAAACAAGAAAGTCCTTAAATGAAAAGGAAGGGGAAACTTGTATATATATATATATATATATATATATATATATAGGGGAGTGTGCAATGAGCCATGATAACTAGCCATGTTAGGGCTTGAGAGGGAGAAGAATTGAGTGAAATTTATCAAAAGTTCATCCAAAATTAATTCACAAAACAAAACAAAAAGAAGATAGAACTAGTAATTAAAGTTTATTGGGAAGGGTTTGAACAAGAAAATCTCAAAAGGAAACAAGTGATTTCTTATTAAAGAAGGGAGGCATTGAGAGGAAAATAAAAGGGGGAGGAGGAAAGAAATTTGTCTGGTGATTTCAAGCTTCCAATCTCTTATTTTTTTGAATTAAAAGGTAACAAATCATTTCCTCTCAATTAAATTGATATATGTAATATATTAAGATTTTATTCAGTTGTATTAGTGTATAATTATGGTATGAGTTGTGAGGTTGAATGGGTTAATCTATGAAATTATGATGAATTAATGTTTAAATAAATGAAATAATAGTGGGTAATGATTTAATTTGTGAAATTGAAGAAAAAATAATTATGGGTTCTTTTGAGAAGAGGTTTCAGCCTAGAGAAAGAAAAATGAATGAAAATGTTAAATTAATAATTAATATTGTTGAATGATAATTAAATGAGTTGTGTGGTGATTTTGATGATGAAAGAATTATATTAGTGATGAGTTAATATTGTTGAGTGATAATTAAATGAGTTATGTGGTAATGTTGATGATGAAGAAATTTTATTAGTGATGAGTTAATATTGTCAATTGATAATTAAATGAGTTATGTGATAATATTGATGATAAAGAAATTATGTCAGTGATGAATTGATATCGTTTTTTAAAAATTAAATGAATTATGTGGTAATGTGTTGATGAAGTAATTAAATTAACAATGAGTTGTTTTGTTGGTTTGATAAGTAAAGTGATTTTATGGTGATGTTGTTGATGAAATAATTAAATTGATGACAAGTTGATTTTGTTAAAATAGAATTTAATTGGTAATGAAATGAACCTATAGGAGTGGGCGAGGCTACAAGAACCACTCAGCAAACAGGTTCAGCTAGCAAGACGCAAACACCAGGTATGTGTTTAATACCTTGAATATTTTTTCTCTGAACTTTAGATATTTAAATTTCCTTCAATCAATGAAATTTTATATGGAATGTTGGTAGATTTTTCCATTATAATTTATTCTGAAAATGAAAGACTTGTGAGCCAGTTATCCTGGTATGGAACTGGTGTCCTAGGAATGGGTAGTTGGTGAACCAGTTATCCTGATATGGAACCGATATTGGTATGAAACTAGTGTTGGTGGTCCAGTTGTGCTGGTATAGAACTAGTGTTGGTGGTCTAGTTGTACTGGTTTGGAACTGAAGTTCTATGATATGGATATGTTTAGATTTTAGATTTTAGATTTTTGAATAGTACTTGGAAGATGATAGTAAATGTGGAAATTTTTGTGAGTAACTCATGTGTATGTGTGTGTGTGTGTATTAATGCAAATATAAATGCTCTAATTGACCATGATTATCTTTTAAATCATTATGCAGGTTTATCTCAATATCGTGCCTTCTAGTAGTTTTATAATCTACTTTTATTACCAGTAAATCTTTTGGATATGTAAATTGTTGATAATAACATTATTTTCTGTATATTTTGAAGATTATAATGTTGTGAATGTACGAACTTAAATGAATTAGCTTATTTAACTTGTACCCTGTTGTGTAAATATTTTCTAATTATATATATATATATATATATATATATATATATATATATATATATATATATATATATAAGCATGTAGTTAATATCATTTGTGTTGAACAATACTTAAAAGATTATATATGATTGAAGCAAGTATATTAAGTCTATAATCTATAGTTTGTGTATCATGGTTAAGATAATTGTTTTTCTTCATTTTAACAAAATGATTATTCTTTGAGTTGCTATGTTAGAGAAAGTGAAATATTGTTGATTGAGAAATGTTCTGGTAAAAGAAAGAAAAAAAATTCGTGAATTCTAGATAAAAATGCTTGAAACTTTGGGGTTGTTACATTAATTGTAAATGGGTTAATTTGCATAAAATGATTGTTAATTAGAGTGAAATGATGGAAAGAATCAACTTAAAAATCAATGGGAAGTTAGCATCTTAAACCAGCTATATAGGAAATTTTGAGGTGCATCAAAATTTACTTAAAAGGTGTGGCATTACATTCCTATATATGTAATATGTTGATAAGAATAATTATGTCTTGGAAAAGAGTTTTGTTTATATATGTATATTATATGTATAAATGTGTGTTTGGAAAATCTTGTTTGTTTTTGCGTTTCAAAAGTATTTTAAAAAAAATTTAAATTTTATTTTATTTTTTTCTTTACTTCAAATTAATATTTTTTTAGTGTTTTTAAATCATTTTGATGCACTGATTTCAAAAATAATTTTAAAAAAATAAAAAAAATATTATTTTGATACATTTCTAAGTGAAAAACACTTTAAAAAGCAATCGCAACTACACTTCCAAACAGGATGACTTGAAGTTTGTGTACTTTTGCAATGTTGAATGTTGTTAGGTCAATGTAAAGGTTTTGGAATTGGTAAATTAAGTAGTATTATTGAATTAATGGATGTATAATACATTATGAGATGTGTTTAGTAAAATATAATCACGAAAAATAAATCAAGAATATAAAAATTTTGTTATGCATGGTCACACACACACACACAACAATATATATAAAGAAAAGAATATTATGTGAATGAGAAACTTTACTAATATGCTTGAGAATGTGTACATGTTAGATATTTAAGAAATAAAACGTTGAGAAATATTAGATATGATTTTAAAATGTTTAGTTGAATGATGTTGTTTCCATGTTTTAGTTTGATTGCAAGGATAATTAATGAACTATGTTAAGTTATGAGTGGGGTGAAATTTGGGTATGTAAATTACAAGAAAACAACATGTTAAATTTAATTGGTTAATAAAGATAAGTTGTGCACCATTAAGGGTTTAAATTAGATTATATAAAATACTTGATTTAAAAAAGGAATGATTTTATTAGAATTGCAATAGTTCTTTGTTAATATGGAAAATTTAGGAATTAAAATAGTTAAAAAATTTATATAAAGAAAAAATGTGTGTTATATGTATATATCATGGAAGAACAAGGAAATGAAATATGAGATGAAATAGTATGGAATAGATAGTTAAAGGAAAAATATTGAAAGTACAATATGTTGGAATTAAAGAGGATGATTATAATGAAGAAATGTTAAGTGAGAATAGAATTTTGTTATATGAATGTGGATTTATGAGATGATGTGGATGATATACTAATTATAGCATTTCTTTTTGAATTAAAAGAAACACTAGAGCTAGACCTTCCGCAGGAGGAACTCACTTAACAAAAAGAGTAGGTAGGTGTTTGACACCTTATCTTTTAAATTTTAGTACATTCTTGTTAAAATATTATACGTGTTGCATTATATGTTTGAAATGTGAATATACAGATTATATACTATAATTTAAATGATGTGTTAAGTGTTTGAATTATAAATAAATGGAAATTGTTTGTTATTACATTCGACTATTTGGACGGAGGCTATGGATATGGATGTATGAATTAGTCGGTCATTTAGATAGAGACTATGGATATAAATGTGTGAATTAGTCGAGCGTTTAGACAAAGACTGATGTGGATTGTGGGTATCATAGTCTATTATTTAGATGATACATATGTATGTATTGGTTGGTTGTTTAGACTTTAGACAAAGGCTAATATGAATCATGTGGTATCATAGTCGGCTATTTGAACTAAGACTATATATACAAATATGTAATTTATTCGACCATTTAGACAAAGAAAAACGAGGAATGGATTGTGTTGTGGTTAGCCATATTAACGGTGACTTGCCTTAAGTAATATAGATGGGATAAGTAAGATGTATGCCATGAAAAATCTATCTTGTTTTGGGATTAATTTGATCATATTGATGATTATGTTAAAATCAAATGGTTACGATGAGCAAACTGAGTTTATTCCTTTTCGACGATGTGTTATTTGCATAGTAATTCAAAAAAGAGGAAAATTTTTTAATGCATGAAATAAGGGTGATTTTGCATGTAAAGGAAAACAATATGCGGTTAAAGCAAAAGGGCATATGAAGAAGACATGCTTCTGCGCACATATGTGGAGCTTACATAATAGATGAATTTAAAATAAAAACTTGCATCAATGTAACATACACATTTTTTAATTCATCTACAACAAAAATATTATCTTTTTTTTCAATATTAACATTAAAAAATGTAACATGCACATTTTTTTAATTCATTAACATGAGGTTGGGCACAGACACGTCTAGGTCCAACATGGCGATAGACGCGATCGCGTCCAAACCTAACTTGGGGTTAGGCTGGGACGCGTCCAAGTCCAACACGTGGTTGGCGCGTTGATGTGTCCAGGCCCAACCTAGAGTTGGATGTAATCGTGTCCAGACCCAACATGGGGTTAGGGGGACGCGTCCAGGTCCAACATGAAGTTAATATTGAAAAAAATTATTAATAAAAGAGTTACTAAATTAGAAAAAAAATATTCTTAATATTGAAAAACAACCATATATTTGATTTGAAAGGTAAAATTAAAAATTACTACTACTACTACTACTACTATTATCATCATCATTAATAAATTTTAAAAAACTGTTATTACCATCGAAAAAAAACCATGTGGAGACACGTGGCGCTTAGGCTCCTGTCTCAATGTTAGGCACACCCCTGCGCACACGTGGTGTTTGGACTGTCTGCCTGTGTGCTGGATGACCAAGCGAACACATGGGGCTTGTGCTCCTGCCTCAATGCTGGGCACACCCGTGCGCACGCGTGGTGCTTGGGCTGCTTTAGGAGTGAGTCGTGTTTGTGCCCCACTTGGGGACACCTAATGTTTGGCTCATGGCGTTAGACCCAAGATTCTAGAGTCCTGGGATTCTAAATATTATTATTATTTTTAGAAAAATTTTTATTTTTATTATAATTAATAAAATAATTAATAACTTTGAAAGAAAATATTAATATTGAAAGCATATTATTATTTATATTATAAATTTTTATGATATTTTTTATAAAAATAAAAAGTGAGTCTGCAGCGTAGTATTATTAAAAATATTCAACAATTCTAAGTATTAATATAAAAAATATTATAATTTTTGTTGTAATATTATAATTTTTCTTCAAATACAAAGTATTCATATAAAAAATATTATTATTTGTGTTCTAAATATTAATATTTTTCTTATAATAAAAAGTATTAATATTAAAAATATTATATTTTGTGTTATAAATATTATTATTTTTATAATAATTAATATTATTAATAAAATAATTACTAAATTAGAAAAAAAATTATTCTTAGTATTGAAAAACAACAATAGATTTCATTTGAAAAGTAAAATTAAAAATTATTACTACTACTACTACTATTATCAATAATAAATTTTAAAAAATTGTTATTACTATCGAAGAAAAACCACATGGGAACACGTGGTGTTTAGGTTCCTGCCTCAGTATTAGACACACTCCAGCGCACACGTGGTGCTTGAGCTACGCCAAGACATTCCTGAGATTCGATGTGAGATTGAAAAGGTGGGAGTTAGCTGTGGTTTACCAACTAGAAAATGAGGGGATAAGGTTCTAAGGCACCTAGCTATCTTTGGGTTCCACATGCTACAAAACCCAAAATAGCCTTGGATCATTGGTTGTGCAGGATCTAAAATAGACTTGGATCTTGCTGTGCAGGACCCAGATAGCCTTGGGTTCTGTCAGCATCAGGACCCAATTTTTTTTATAAAAATAAAAGGTGAGTCCGTGGCATAGCGCATGCTACCTAACTAGTATGAAACTAAGGCTATGTTTGTTTTCCGGAATTCACTTTTCGGGAAACCACTTTCCAAACTTTCATGTGTTTGTTTGCCATTAAAAAAGTTGGTCAACGGAAAACACTTTCCAGTCAAAGGAAAATTTGGCTTGGTTTTCAAAAAAGTGTTTTCCTGGAAAATACTTTCCGGAAGTTGTGAAAAATTTAGAAAAGTTATATTATTTGCTGATTATATCAAATTTGGTCCTCAAAATTTTTATTGCTATATATATTTTGTTTTGAATATTTATTTTTCAATTCCATCTCTTAAAATTTAATTTTTATATTAATTTTGGTCCTCATTTTTATAATTGTTATTTGCTTTTCCCTTATCATTTTTTTATTGAAATTTTTTATGTATCAAATTTGGTCATCATTCTTTTGATTGTTACTTATTTTATTTGAAATAATTTATGAAATGTTAATTATTATTATTTTAATTTCTTCATCTTTCATTTTTTTTATTTTTTAGATTTGATCTCTGCTATTTTGATTATTATTTATTTTATTTGAGATAATTTATGAAATTATTTTTTTTTTCAATTTCATTCTCATTCAACTTTTTAATTTATAAGATTTGTTCCTCATTATTTTAATAAACCTGAGAAAAATAAAATATTAATAAGAGATTTTCCAGCTTATTTTCCATGACATAACCAAACATTGGAAAGTGTTTTTCAAATTATTTTTTATTATACTACCAAACATCAGAAAATAATTCACTTTTCCGAAATTTATTTTTACGAAATTCATTTTTTTAAAAAAACTATTTTGCAGCAAATAAACGGACCTAAATAGTAAAACATAGTATGATTAAAAAGCATTAAGGAATGTACATACAAGGGTACAATTCTTAGATGACCAAGCAAACAAAAAGGGGAAAAACACCTTTTCAATGACAACCAAAAATCAAATATATACAAGAGGTTCGCGAGGCAAAGTGTCATTTAGGTTTAGTTGCTTTCATAGTTTTTGAAAAAAATAATAATAATAAGTGATGAAAAGAGTAACCTTTGGGAAGAGTGCTAATAATAAGAAAATATATCAGATAATAAGAAAAAAGTATGCCTTGTATGTTCGAATCAAGGCGAGGTCACTCGAAGATAAGGGCGAAGAAGTGAACAAATGGCCAAAGCAACTAGCGTTCCAAATCTGTAAAAAAAAAAAAAAAAAAAAAAAAAAAAACATATCAGTGAGCGGTAGCAAAGCATGTGTAACGTAAGAGACACACAGGTTGTTCAAGCAAAGGTGACCGTAACGAAAGCCAAAGGAGCTAATTGCCACCTGACCAACAAATCAAGTCATAAGAAGCCAACAAACTGCAGAAAAACAGTGAAGCAACTATGAAACGAAAAAAAAAAAGGGGAAAGGAATCTCAAGACCTGAAACCAAGCGTAAAAACACACCATGGCTGACTGTAGTGACCTTATTGGAAAAAAGCAGCGTTATGCCTCTCAACAGAACAGTGCAATGATCTGGAAAATGCAAAAAGTAACAGATCAAACTCATAATGTTAAGCTCCGATACAGTATGGCATGGAAGAAATCCGCAATGTGGGAACAGCCAACAAGAAATTAATGGAGAAGATAGTGAAAGAAAGGGAGTTTTGGTTTTATATAGGCTCAACAATATGAAGATATGGAAGTCAAGCAACCAGATGCTAATTGTTCTTGACGGTAATTGGAGTTTTGGATGGAAGATGTAAACAAACAAAAGACATGGACTTTGCTGAGACAACTTCGGCAACAATCTAATCTTCCATGGCTGGTTTCCGGGGACCTTAATGAAATTCTGTATCTGCAAGAGAGGAAAGGAGGGCAGCTTCGAGAATCAAAATTCATTCAAGTTTTCCATTATGTCTTGAATGATTGTAAATTGCATGATATTGGCTTTACTGCTTTTCGTTATTCTCCGAGAACTGGTAATAAGCTAGCCCATAGTTTAGCTCGATTATCATTATCATGATTAATGATGCCGAACGAGCCCAGCTCATAACATCTATTGCCCACTTACTAGTTTTTAATTATAATTAATTCAAGGTTTCTAGTCATATATTTTTTTTATGGATTTTGATCATTATCATTGTATATATAATGCAATTCATTTTTATAAGGATAATTATCATTGTATATATACAAAATTAAATTGAAAAATATTTTCTAGTGCTTAGTTATATCATGGAAAATGAGTTAGAAAATAACTTATTAATATTTTATTTTTTTAAAATTTATTGAAATAATGAGGAATAAATCTTACACATTAAAAAGTTGAATGAGAATAAAATTAAAAAAATATATATAATTTCATAAATTATCTCAAATAAAATAAATAATAATCAAAATAATAGAGATCAAATCTAACAAATAAAAAAATTGAAAGATGAAGAAATTAAAATAATAATAATTACTATTTCATAAATTATTTCAAATAAAATAAGCAACAATCAAAAGAATGATTACCAAATTTGATAGATAAAAAATTTCAATTAAAAAATGATAAGGAAAAAGTAAATAAAAATTATAAAAATAAGAACCAAAGTTAATATAAAAATTAAATTCTAAGAGATGAAATTGAATATATATATATATATATATATATATATATATATATATAGCAATCAAAAGTTTGAGAACCAAATTTGATATAATTAGCAAATAATTTGACATTTCTAAATTTTTCACAACTTCTAGAAAGTGTTTTCTGTTCAAAATAAAAGGAAAACACACCAAATTTTTATTTGACTGCAAAGTGTTTTCCGTTGACCAATTTTTTTAATGACAAACAAACATATAAAAATTTAAAAATTAATTTTCCAAAAACCACTATCTATCAAACAAACACCCCTCTAATCCTTTTAGTTTGAATTCATTGAAAAACATAAAATTCAAATTGTTTTGTTAAAAAATAAGCGTAAATAGAGAGCAAAAAAAAAATATATGCTACCACAAGAATCCCATGCCAAAGCAATCAAACCAAAACTACAAGTCCAGATCTCAATCCAGCCAATTGTTAATATGGTTGTGAAAAAGAAAAGAACAAAGGGGCAGATGAAACAGTAAAAGAACTAAAGGAATTAGTTTATTTCTTGCAATTGTAATTTTACATTTTAAAAAAAACCTAATACGTATTTAATTAAAAAAATAAAGTTCAGAATTTAGAAAATCCATTAAAAAGCTTTTTGAATGCTTGGTTAATTACAAATAGAGTCAATATTTCTTACACCCATTAGTCTATAGACATATAGGATATTTGGGCCCGCACTACTTCATTGATCCATTTTTTTTTTAAATACTACTTAAATAATTCAAACGCATAATAACTCGATTTATGGCTTTAATTGAGCCTAGCAAGTTGATTTGATCTTCATTAAACGATAAAAAAATAATGATATTAAACTGATAAAAATTTTAAAAAATAATTATAACTTGAAAAAAAAGTCTTTGAAAGTAAGACAACAACATATAAGTGAATCCGGATTAATGTGCAAAACCCGTGCCCCATGCCATGACATTGGAATAACTCGCAAAAAAGAATTGAAAGAAACCACAAAGCTATTTTTTTTAAAAAAATAACGTCGAAAGATGAAATCAAAGAAGAAAATAAGCAAAAAAATGATATCAATCATTGTTAACTTTTCAAACTTGTAACTCGGGTTATTAGACAGGAAGCATTATACATGGAAAAATCACGAAATATAATTTCCAGCAAATCAAATGTTAAATGATAAAGTTTTTTAAAAAAATCAATTATAGAAAATGATAAAAAATAACAATTAGAAGAATAAGGATAAAAAAATAGATACAAGGAAAACAAAAAAGTTTTTGATTGAAGGGTGAAATTAAAAAGAAAAAAACTTTAACAAAAGGACAGAAAACAAAAGAATGAGAATTAAAATGAAAACAATAATATACTATAAATTTGGTTTGAGGGATAAAATTGAAAACCAATAAAAATTGCACAAAATGATCAAGAAAAAAAATCAAAAATAAAAAAAATGAGGATCAAAGTAAAAAAAAAACACATGAAAAGTTGAGATTGAATAATGAAATTGAAGAAAAAAATCAAAATTTTATAAAAAAATCAAAGATAAAAATTAAAAACAAAGAGAATATATATCAGATAGAAGGAAAACAAATAAAGGGTAACTTTCAAAATTTAGAATGTCAGGTGTGAAAATCAAGGAATAAAAAGAAAAAAAAATAGCTTACAACATATGTCATCTCGACATGAAAGGGAGGTCGAGAGGATTCAAACATTGCTCGAGGAGTCATTGTTTGACGCATGAACTGCCACAACAATCCTTTCACTTACATGTATCAGCTCTTTTTTTTTAATATTAAAATAAAAATATGCTTCTAATTTCACCCAACAAATACAAAAAAATCAAGGTTAAGATGATGAAAATAAACTTTAACCAAAGCTCTTTTTTTTGTTTTACCTAAAATTCCATTAATTTAACCTTGCGCTTGAAGTTGAAAAGGAAACAAACGTCTTTTTATATCATGTTTTTTTTTTTGTTTTAATGGCTTTTTTTTATATTTTTAGTGATAAAAAAATCATAAAAAAACTCAATTAGTCAGACCAAAATTTTATACAATGAGGGACAAGATCATAATTTCATTAATCCATGGTGAATCTAAGTCCATAGCTACTATAAAAAAATATTGTTTTAACCTTTTTAGTTTATTTGTTATGTTATTTAAAATAAAATATCGAAAGTTTCATTTAAAATTGTAATATTTATTTGAAAAATATTTTTAAAAAATATGATAAAATTTAACTATCTCAAGTTTGAAAATTATAGTTTTATAAGATTCGGATTACAAGTTAAGTTGGTATAATTCAGTCATCTGGATTGGATTTTATAACACTGCCATGAATTAGTAGGGTACCAAATTAAATCATCAAGTTAGATTTTATCACTTTGATTTCTTAAAAAAGATTAATATAAAATTATGAACTAAGGTATGGACTAATTTTAAAATATACGAAGGAAAATAGTAATAAAACACCTCCTAAACAAATTTGCTTTATTTACTTTTGTCATAGACAAAAAGTCTCTTCGTCCGAGGAAACAAACGTCCGTAACCCTAAAAGTAAACATAGACGAAACCAAAAACCCAACAACAACAACAATTCTAACAATCGCAAGAACCAAACTTTGTTACAAGAACCGATCGTTGGTACGAGAAAGAGGAAACAACAAATCCCAATTCGGAGAAAAAAGCTTATTTTTTCTTATCAAATCGCATCCACGGTTTGCCTGGTATGCACTGATTTTATTTAGTTTCAAAAATTGCAGACTCACTTCAAATCTTGCAATATAAATTGTACTATAGATACATACACATGTATATAGCTGATGGGTTTCTGTTATTTTATGATTTTTTATTATTTGATAGAGACATTTCTATTATGCAAATTCACAATTTTGCGGGATTTTTTTTCCCATTTGAGTTATGATACTAAGCTGATGGTTCTGTGTTATTCGATGATAAGAATCCTACTTTCTATGCTTTGTTGTGTCAAAAGAGAGATTTTAGAAGTGATATGCACAATTTTTTGAGGTATTTTTTTTTATTCGGGTATAATTGAATCTTGGATGATATTTAGTTATGGGTTGGGTTTTGATTGTCAAGATCATTGCTTACATTTTTTTTTAGATAATTCTGGACAAATGATGGAATGGGTTTTGTTTGTCTCTTGATTTTCTGAAGTGGGTTTGGTTTTATCTGAAGGTTTTTTTATTTATTTATTTTGCAGTGTAAATTGTAATGGAGAGAATATTGTGGCTTTTTTAGCCGATCACTATCTGTTAATATGAAGAAGTTGTTCTGTTGATTTTGTTTTTATAACGCAATTCACAATTTGAGTTTTTTTTTTCTGTATAACTTTATTTTGTGGATGCGGTGTTTGGTTTCTGCTAATCAAGATCATGGCTTTTATATTTGTTTCGTTGTTGTTGAGAGAATTTTGGAGGAATGGTCAAGTGGGTCTTGGTTAAATCTTGGTTTGTGGAGTGGATTTGATTTTATTTGAAGATTTACGAACGTCAAGGCTAATAAGAACTCGATACGTGGGGGAATTATTGAGTAAAGGTTGATTCAAGGGCATGACTGTTGTGTGTCTGTTTCTTTTGTGCATATATTACAGGGAATAAAAGGAATTAGAACATTCGATCATCGAGAAAGAGGATTGCAGGGTGGTTTTGCTTGCAAGACATGGATCCTGGTCGCTATGGCCTTCAGCAAGGATGGGATAATAACAGCGTAATTGTGGTTTCCTCCTTAAAAATACTGATAAAAATGCAAGAAATTTTTTAGGATTGTCCATTAGTTTTTGGGCATCATCTATCTCATCCTTAAAAGAAAAATAAGAGAAAGCTGTTGGGGGCAGTGAGGATATGGAATGGATTTGCGTAACCTCCTCCTATCTTGATTGGTATTTGTTGCTGACATAAGCTTATTCTCTTGAATCCACAGGCTCTGGAGGGGTATGGTGCAGTCCATGAGCCTAACTACCGGTAAGTAAGGCCCGATGCTTGCTGTCAGGGCTTTCATGGTAAAATATTTTATTTGAAAATTTGTGTACTCTTATTTTACTTTTTGAGTTTTGTTGGTTAAGGTATTTATTTCATGCAAGATTTTCCAGAAGCCTCTTATGCTTGATATTTTCTAAATGTCTCCTTTGTTGTGGTCTGTAATCTTATTGTCCTTATTTCTTTTTCAAGCTTTGTCTCATGATTTTTCATGTCTGCTCTTCCATTAAATTATTTTATTCTAGCAGGGGTGGTGGTTCATATGATGAGAGGAGGTTTATCAATGACCGGTATTCAAGGGATAATGGATACCCAAGACATGCCATCCCCCGGAACATTCTAGAGAGAGAGAACTACCCCCCACCTCCTGCTGTTGATGTTTGGCCTCAATCAAGAAGGAGAGGTTATGAAGAAGAATACCCACTTGATAGGGAGTCAAGGAGACATGAGAGACCATACTTCGATACTTACCACGATATAGATGCTGTTCATGATCGGGATGGCAACCACAGCATCGACAACTACCGTGATCATGGACTTGATAGGGCTTCTAGGTTTGGGGAACGTGACCGTGATGATTATGCATATGATGATTATGACTATAAGTCACACACTTCTTATCAAAATAGGGAGGATAGCCATGAGAGGGATTATGAATATGGTAGGCATAGTTATGATTCTGATTATGAAAGAGGCAGCAGGAGAGATGGCAATTGGAGGAGGCGTGGATCCCATGATCGAGAACATGACAAGAGAGGTTTGAGTCAGGAAAAATCTCAGAGTCCACATAGACGGCATGAACGATCTCGGTCTCGTGGATATGATGATCGTCCTAGATCAAGGTCTCCTCGGAGTCGAAGTCATAGCCGAAGTCAAAGGGAGGACAGCTATGATGGTGGCAGGCATGAGAGGAGTGAAAGGAGGAGGGACCGTGAACACAAGCGTCAGCGTGGCCATTATGACGTGGTATGTTACATACAGCCTTCTTTATTGTTATTTACTGCCTGGCTTGATCTGTGGTGAGTCACCGGGCTTTAACAAGAATTCTGCCTCTTGTAGGCCCCATCTGCAACTGTTGTTGTGAAGGGTCTCTCACAGAAGACAACTGAGGAAGATCTTTACCAGATACTTGTAATGTCTTAGTTTACACTCTTTATCCGGGCACTGTTGCTTTTCCTCATTAGATGTTTTCATAACATTTATTTGCTTTTTGTGGCCATCAGGCTGAGTGGGGACCACTTCGCCATGTTCGTGTAATCAAAGAGAGGAATTCTGGCATCTCTCGTGGATTTGCCTTTATTGATTTTCCTTCTGTGGTATCTATCTGCCTAATCTGGCAAGGTTGCATTTTCTTTCATGAATGGCATTCAAATAATGTTTTTGTCTGAAACAGGGAGCAGCATGCGCAATGATGGATAGGATTGGGGATGATGGTCTTGTTGTTGATGGCCGAAAGCTTTTCTTTGAGTACAGGTATTTCTCTTTCATCATTGCCATGATTGTGGTATCATGAAAGTCAATTGTGATTATTTATTCCATGCTACTATCTCGAAGTTGTACATTGTGCATGTATGTTGGATCTCACATTCTGGTGAATTCCAGATACATTCTTACTTTAGCTGTTGCTGGCTTCCCTAGCACTATTCTCTTTCAATATCTGACTGATGGTGGCATTTTTTGATGAAAACGCTACATTAATGTCATTGTACATACATATGGTGGCCCTATGACACATTTTTGGCTTCAAGCATAACCATTATCACTTTGATTTCTGTTGTCTTTCAGTAGTAAACCAACTGGGGGGGCAGGTGGGCCTTTTGGTCAAGAGAAATCTGGTCAGCACAGAAACATCACAGTGCCATCTGATTGGATGTGCACTATCTGTGGTTGTGTCAATTTTGCAAGGCGTACATCCTGCTTTCAGGTTTGTTTTTCCATCTCATTTTCTCCTTATTTGATTTTTGATAAGTTGAACAGTTATAATTTTTTATGAATACACAATCAGCCATTAGTTTTATTTGTTAGCACTAGCACAGCCAGAACAATTCCCTACTGGTGCTGAGCACGCATGTCAAGTGTTGAAATGACAATCATTATTTTTTCTAGTGCTGTTTGGAGGTTAATGTGTGTTGGAAGTCACATTGACACCTTTAACATGCTGTCACTTCATGGTGATAAGAGCCTTTTCTTAACCTCTCATTATGCCTTATTTCTGATTTGATGAGTCTCTTTCTCCTCTCCCTTCTATTAAGTGAAGTGCCCAATGTTTCTTGTTCCCGAAGTCCCTAATAAGTTTCAGCTTCTTCAAGTGATCCTTTATTTCCCTTGTTTGTGTTAAGCATGTGCTCTTTTCACTTAAGCTGAAGACCCCTTAGCTCTAGTAGAGGGGTCTCGTACAAGGGATAGATTTCCACTTTGCTTTGTGATGTGATTTGGTTAAATAGTATGGACTTGTAGTTCTTTTGCGCAGAGCTCTTGCTTAATGATTTTACAGCAAATGGAAAAGAAAAACTTTACCCAGGGATTCTGGTGAATTTTATAATGGTTTGAGAATTAAGATCCTTGAAAACAAATCATTGGATGGCCTCTTTTATTATATGTTGCAGTGCAATGAGCCACGAACTGATGATGCACCACCAGCAGATATGACTTTATCAAATCCGCCATCCTCAGGAAAGAAAGGATTTGAGGCAGGTTGGTTTGAAATGTTTCTTTTTTCCTGACATGTTTTAATATATATGCCACAACTTGCTAAGCTGACACCTAATCAGGCCCTACTCATGTTTTGGTTGTTCGTGGATTGGATGAAAATGCGGATGAGGAGATGCTTCGCTATGAGTTTTCCAAGCATGCTCCAATTAAGGTACAAAATGCTGTAAAATTCATTTTTGTTTTATTAGAAAATCCCCCCCTTTTTTGGCATGTTCACGCTTTTATCTTTCCTAATTTGCAGGATCTTCGACTGGTTAGAGACAAGTTTACTCATGTTTCAAGGGGATTTGCCTTTGTACATTTCCATTCGGTAAATTCATTTGTTATTGGTTATTGGATTTGTTGAATATTTTGTTCCTCTTATTTTTTGCTTTCCAGTTTTTCTTAGTCAAATTAATCTTTGATGGTTGTCATGCAATTCAAACAATTACGAGTCCAAATTTATTATAAACGATACACAACTGACAAATATATGTTAGGAGCTAAGGTAAACTTACTAACAGTGATTCAGTGGTATTTTTATGATGAAATTATTTAGAAAGATTATACAACAAACTATGATTTGGTGGTATTGTTTTTCCTTTCACCTTCCATTCTAGGCTATAAAACTAATACAAACAGTGGTACCATGGTGGTTGTCACATATTTTGAATGTTGCTGATATCTATAGCTTAGCTACCCAATGAAATCCCATTTCAGACTGATGTACTTTAGGTACTTTGTGTTACTTAAAGATTTTCTTTTTAAATTTTAGTTGTATGGCCTCTGCATCCTGCAAGACCCCTGCCCCTCTGTATGGAGATTTTACTTGCTCTTTTCAGAATTAGAGACACAACAAAAGAGAGTTGCTAGCAGAAATAATAGATGCATTCTTTGCAATCATATGATTCTTGTCTTGTAGGTTGAGGATGCTACTAAAGCCCTTGATGCGACCAATGGAACCACTCTTGAGAAGAATGGGCAGATCTTAAGAGTGGCGTATGCAAAGAGCATTCTTGGCCCAGGGTCGTCAGGATCATCGCAGTCAAGCAGCTTAGCAGCTGCTGCGATTGAGGCAGCGGCATTTGCACAACAGGTATATCAATTAATCTTTTCTTCAACTATTGTGGTTTCTTTTTTGTCGCACATTTTCAATTGAAGCACTAAATTTTACATGGTTTGTTCATACTTAGAATTTGAAAGTCTAGGGAAAAACAACTTTTTTTTGGATGAAGAAAATCAACACAGCCTAGAAACTACTTTAATTTTCTGTAATTTGAAGTCACTGAAAGCTTTTCATGAAGTGATTGTTGGTGGGGAAGTTGGAGAAAGTTGACATTGTACTTGTACTGTGTACTATGTACTATGTACCATAGAAATGTAAAAGATACCTTCATATCAAAGGCCCCTTTTTCTGGAGAAATGGTTCTGTGAAGTGAAGGTTGATGAACAGATTAGAGAAAATTGATTTTCTGATATGATACATCTATTTCATACCTCAGAATAGCCACTTTAGGAAGTTTTTTAGATTATTATCCGCGAGGCTGTTGGCATTTCTTTTGATCAAGACTAAATTTCACTATCAACTTGTAATTTGTTTATGGCAATCAGTCAGGTTGACAAGGAAAACTTTAGATGAATGTGTCTGGGTGTTTGTCAAGGTGCTACTTCCACGTTAATGAATTTGTGCTCAAACTTTTTGATGTTGATCTTTTTGTGATTTCATTGATGCATTAGACACAGGTTTTGTTATGGTTCATTGAATGGAGATATAACTCCTAAGAATTCTCTTCTTGTCCCTATCACTTCTCTGTCTCTTGGAATATTAGTGAATATTATTGTTATATTCTAGTTATATTACTACCTGTACCCTTCATCTTAATTCTTTGTGCTTGCTTTCTGGTTTTTGAATATGCTGATTTTATATATGATATTTGAGTTCTTAAAATTTTATTTTTTCATCTTTTAGTATGACGCTGTTGGCTGGGCACCTAAGGAATATAACCCAGATGAAAAACAATCTGTCGGTGGGCAGGAGCAAGCTGGTGGGGAGATTACAGTCCAAAAGGATGGTTCTGCTGCACAATCTGCTTTTGTGTGGGATGAAGCATCTGGTTATTACTATGATGCTGCTTCTGGCTTCTACTTTGATGGAAATACAGGTTCCTTCTACGTTTCTTGTTTGATTTGCACCAAGTGGAAGTGGAAGATAACATTTTGCATGCATTGTGGATTTGAGCAATTGTTATAATGAATGTCGTAACTTGATCTAGGCATCTTTTACTAGATGGCACGTTTCTGATTGTTGTCTTCATGTTAAAAAAAAATCCAGAAGGGGCATTGCTGTTTTCATTTTTGTGGTATAATTGGATAGATAACTGGTGTGTTTGGCTCTTTGAAAATGCTTTATCCATGGGTTTTCTCCCTGTACAAGCTAATAGATTTTTCCCTTCCTGAAGTAGTATAAAGATATATTTTCATTTTTATTCCTGTCAAGAAGTTCTATCTGATTATACTCTTGTGCAGAGAAAAAGGAGGGAATACTATTCCTGTGTGGAACTTGGAAATCATGTTCATGTTTAACTGTCTTTCTAGGAACTCTAGCATTCTTGCTAGTACAAAATCATTAAGTTTCAAGCTAGTCACTGAGATTTTGAGAGCAAATGCTAAGATACTTCCTGTAGATCTTGCAAAAGTGCTGATTAGGCAGAATATTTTGGGAACATATGACCTATTTTTTTTGGGTAAGTTTGTGTGGGCATATACAGTCAGTGGAGATTTTTTGACTGTTATTTCTATTTTAACTTTGGAGCTTGAAATTCCCAGCTTCTAATAACTGCCTGGACAATGGTGATTTGTATGCAGTAGGAAAAATGTAGTGGGACAACTACATGAGTTTATAAAACGGAATGAGGTGCTTACAACTTTACATGTATGGTGCATTTGCTTGTGATTTACTTCATTGTCATCCATGAATTGACTGGAGCTACTTAACTGTATGCCTGCTTTACTTTTAGAGGCTTGCGATCCATAACTTAATCTCATAAATTTCTTTTGAGGAACATTTTGATCTTCACTTCTAGTTTTCTGAAGATGCAATTTTGTTTCTAGTTTCCTTAGACAAGTTGTTTTCAATTTGGTTCCTTGTTGAGGAGAATTGTGATGAAAATTTAAAACTTGGTTACTGTTCTCTGGGAACCAGTGTTGTCAAAGGCGAAAGGTGCTAATAAGTGCCAAGCCTGGAAAATGCCCGAGGTGCTAGGCGCACACTTAGGTGCTCACCCGAATGAACAAAGGCGCTCAACCTGTATGATATAAAAAATTAAATGTATAATATTATATTATGATATATAAATCTAAAATATATACCAATTAAGATTAGATCATTGGAAAATCAAAAGAAAATATAAAATACTATATAGTCATATAAAGTTACATTTTTCACCTTTAAAACAAAACAAAACAATTTAAAGTAGTAAGTAGCCAAATAGATTAAAACGCAAAGTTAAATATCATCATCATTGTTCATTAATCTTCAAAAACATCTTCATCAATGCTTTCCTCTCCTTCACTTGAGCTCTCCATATCGTCCATTTCATGATTATAATCCAAATCTTCATCTCTTAAACCAAACTGCACTTGTTTAAAACTAGAACATGATCCCTCTTCATGTGTAGTTCTAGCACTTGATGTTCATATACCTCTCAACTTTGTTTGTTGTCTAGTATTGGTTCTAGGGATTACAAATAAATAATCACAGTACCACTACTGCTGGAATAATGAAAAGTTGAAAACAGGTGACATGGCAAGCCCCCAAGTACACACATAGTCATCATGATGTAAGTTTGTAACAATTAATCGAGAAAAAGCGGCCAATTTCAGTACGCATATTGACTACACACACTCACACATGCACAAGCAAACTGCGTGTGTACTAGTCTAGTCATGGTCAAAAATATATAAAAGTAATCTTTGTATTGATAGAATATAATATATATATCATATACAAGCAAACTGCATGTGTCATGACTTGGTCAAATAATCTTTGTAATTTGCCACATAGAAAGTTCCAGCTCCACAGAAATTTTATATGATATAACTTAGTAGAATTTTTGTATGAGAAATTAAGAAAGAAAAAGATGAGATGACAGAAGAAAAAAATCATAAGGAATACCTCTGTTTTTTTTCTGTCTTCACTCTTGACTTCTTTGTCTTCGTCTTTGGTGGTGTTTCATGTTTGTTTCTGTTTTTGTTTCAATTTTCACTTCTGTTTCTTTTCTTCTTTAACTTTCACGTCAGTTTCTTTTTTTCTTTTTTACCTTAATCTATATTTTTTACAAAACTACCCTTAAGTTTTATTCTTGTGTAAGACCAGAAAAGGAGACGGACAAGACAAAATATAAGTCAATTTTTTTTTTTAAAAAGCAGAAATCAAAGAGATGTCTCTTCAAACTAATCCTGAGTGTCAGTGTCAGTGTCAGTGTCATATAATTTTCATCAGGCATCGCCTGCCTCCCATGCACAGGCACTTGCCTAGTTGGCGCCACTTCAAACTCCCATCGCCTCAGGCTAAGAAAGGCGCCTCGGCTTTGCCTCGCCTCACCTCCGGCGCTTAAGCGAGCACCCGGGCACCTTTTGACAACACTGTTGGGAACATCTTCAAAGATTCGGCAGGAAGAGATTATTTTGCTGTGGTGAAGTGGTTGTCTTCTAGGAATTTTTTTCATGTTTGTTGCTGTGAACTAAAAACGTGCTCCTCGGAAAGTGCACAGAGACCCAGGCATGGTGTGGAATTGCAATTGCATTGTATGAGATAAATTTTTTTGTATCCACGGGGATGTCTATTAGAAGAATTTGGGTGGGGAATCATATACCCCTTCTGGTTGATACGGTGTATGGTATGTTTTGGAGTGAAACTTTGTGAGGTTTAAACCCTAGTAGAATGTGCATTTGCCATTAAGGTGATCGTATGTCCTGCTAGCATGGGGAATGTTTTATGCTCTGTTTAGAATTATTTTCTAGGACAAGAACTTTGAACACAGTTTGAATAGTTGTTACTAGCATTCTACATGGGTCATCTTCGGAGTTTAAGCTGAAATCATAATTCCTTTGGAAGTCATCAGCTCTTTGATTGAGTATTATGCACTTGTAATATGCAGGTCTTTATTATGATGGTAACAGTGGGGTTTGGTACACATATGACCAGCAAACTCAGCAGTACATCCCTTACACGGAGAACAATGACAATAAAGCTTCTGGTAAACAGTCCGAGAATTCCAAGTCATCTGACGGTTCCAGTAACAGAAAAGTTGTAATTTCTGCACCGGCTGCTACTATTACATCATCCGTGGAGAAGGCTGCCTCGTTACATGATGCAGTCCAGGCTGCTGCTACAGCAGCATTAGCTGCTGAGAAGAAAGAGAAGGAGAAGGCAAAAGAGATAAAACTTGCTTCAAAGAGCAGTATTTTGGCTAACAAGAAGAAAATGAACAACGTATTATCAATGTGGAAGCAAAGGAGTCATGAAGGACAAGCCACCCGTGTGGCTCTTGATGATAGTCACCCATCTGTTCCAGCTGATGATAGGCTCTTTTCAGCTGGGCAATCCACAAAGAGCAAGTTTAAATCTGATTCAACAACCACGAAGGAGAACACTATGTCCAGTTCAGGAGTTGCCGCAACCCCATCTGCCCAAACTACTGGTTTGGAGTCTCCAGTGAAGCCAAGACCTGCGAGCAACAGTTCAGGAGGGACTTTGATGGGAGTTATAAGGGGCTCTGGACGAGGTGTTGTGAAGTCTGATACTTCATATTCTATACCATCTGCTGGTGTTTCTACATCCAATGCTGCCATACCACTAACTATGGCAGGTTCATCAACAAATTCTGATACATTTCCAGCTGCAACTCCTTTTAGGACAGATGCATCTGCGTTGGGCTCTTACACACCACCTGTTGCTGCTGTGAGTGGCAAGAGGAGATTTTCTGAAATGCCACTGCCTTCTGCTTCTACTCACAAGGAGCAACCACAGACTTCCTACAGGGATCGAGCAGCTGAAAGGAGGAGTTTGTATGGTTCATCTTCTGTGGGAGATGATTTGCCTGACATGGATTCACGTAAGCTTTAGTGACATGTTTTCTCAAACTTCTCGGTCTGAGTGAATGGGTCCCAACACTTTACTTATGTCTTGATAGAAATATTAACTTGTGAGGAATCCTTTGTGTTTTCTATTTGTAATCTCTTAAAGATCGAGAGTCTGCATTCAAAAGGAGTGCTTTGGATTCAATGCCATTTCCCCCTGGTGTTGGAGGAGGACGTGGGATTGGAGATGCTCAGAGCTATGAGGTGATTACAGCTGACAAGGCACTTGGCGAGAGCAATGTAGGCAATCGAATGCTTCGCAATATGGGCTGGCAAGAAGGCTCGGTATCATTCCTTTCTCTTGCTCCTGACAATTTTAACTGCTAATTTATTGACAACTGTTTGCAACTATGCTGGTTATTCTTTTGAAATGGGTTGTAGGCTGTAAATCATTGGTTACTGCTGATAACGATGCCAGTCATCCTTGTGAAATATGGGTTTTAGTTAGTGCAGCCTTTTCTTCCTTTTCTATAATCATATTCTAAGTATTTTGAGAGCAAGTTCCCATAAGTGCTCTTAAAAAATCTTCCATTTCTGTACAGTTTTGCCAATATTCGAAATGACTTATATCATATGATGTTCCTCTCATCTCTTAATGGCCACCATGTTCTGTTACTTGTTTGCTGCCCTACACCGTTAAAGTTGAATCATATATACTGGTTGTCAATGCTTTTGCATCAATCATGCCACTAGTTTCATTACAGTTTTGCAAATATTCAAAATTACTTATATCATATGATGTTCATCTCATCTTTTTATGGACAATGTTCTGTTACTTGTTTGCTGCCCTACACTGCTAAAGTTGAATCGAATATACTGGTGGTCAATGCTTTTGCAGCATTCATGTAACTGGATTCTAATTTTTATTCACTGTGGGGATTGTCTTCTCTGGTTTTTGGTGATCGATGTGATTTGCAGGGACTGGGGAAGGATGGAAGTGGAATGATTGAACCAGTCCAAGCTCAAGCCATAGATAGGAGAGCAGGACTTGGGAGTCAGCAGAAGAAGTTGGATCCTAGCCTTGAGGTACAGGCTGGGGATAGTTACAAAACGCTGATTCAAAAGAAGGCCCTTGCCAGGTTCAGGGAGATGTCGTAGATTGAAGGCTTAAGCTATGAAGCAGGGGTTGTAGATGTGCGGCTTAAGCTCTGAAGCTGAGGAAATCGTGGTATTCTGTGGGCAAATGCATTTAGGTGATTTACTGTAGCTCAAATTCCTTCTGTAGACTTGTGAAAATTAATTTATTGAAATTCCAGAATCTTGTCTCAATTGTTTCGATTCCTTTTCTTTCCCGGTGACAAGAGTTGCAGTCCTGCCTGCAACCAAAGGTGCACCAATATCAAATACCAACATGCCATTGTAATGACCAAAAGAAAAGGGAAAATCGAAAGGGATGAATAGGTTAATAGTACAAGGTAAAAACCTAAGAAAGGGATGAATAAATTCCATGTTCTATTAAAGAACTTGGTCGCGCTAAGTATTATTCTTCTTGAACTGGGCTTGCATTCGACAACAGGCAGCTACAGACAATATTGACCAAGCCCACCGCAAAACGACTCAATCTGAATAATCACTGATGGTTTGATCAAATACATAGGAGGCTGTTTGGTTGTGATCAACTTTGACGGAGGACTGTAGATTTGACCATTTCACAGGATTTTTGGGTCCGACTTTCTTCCCTTCCATGTTTTGCTGTTTTGTGTATAGATAGATTTTATGGTTGTAGTATGAAAATATAAATTTTTAAAAAAGTTATAAATTATAGTTTTTTTTTTAATTAAGATTTCAAGAAAGATTTTAGAGTAAAATTATGGTTATGATGTATGTTAATTAATTAAATACTTTTAACAGGCAAAACATGTCTAATTATTTTTCATTTTCTTGGATTATATTTAATTAGTGTTTCATTATATATATAAAAAAGATATAAAGATTGTAAAGGCATAAAAAAACAACTTTGGATTGAATTTTTATATTTTTAAAATAAAAGGATAAATTTTTATTTTTATTATCTTAATTTTTTATATCCCAAGAAAATAACTAAACTCCATATTTAGCTCTTCCTATGGGGTTTTGTTTACTTCTATTTTATGACTAAAGTCTTGCCCAAGGAAGGTTGCTTTTTTTGTTTTAAAAGCGTTTTAGAAATATTTTAAAAAAAAATTGAAATTTTTTTATTTTTTTTACTTTAAATTAATATTATTTTGGTGTTTTTAGATCATTTTGATATGCTGATATTAAAAATAATTTTTAAAAAATAAAAAAAATATTTTTTTAATATATTTTTAAATAAAAAATAATTTAAAAAACAACTCTAATGACACACGCCGAATCACACCCTCCACAACCACTTGCTTTGCTTTCCACATTGACCTCAAAAAAAAAAAAAACAAGTACAAAGTTAACCTATACAATACAACAACCTGGCTGTTTCCGCAAGGAAAAAGATATTATGAAAAGTCTACTGAAAGTCTTCATCACAGGTAATGAAATTCTGTGGAAAATGCTACCACAGGAATATGGAGGCATTTTTCCAGAATCTGAATCCTCAAATACTCATTTTGATTGGATGTTTTCTCAGGATCTTAGTCCAGTCTTTGTTGAAAGAAGTGAAAGGAAAAGGCTTAGGTTTAATCTATAAAATCTTCCTTGACTACTTCCTTAGCAAGAGAAAATAAGAGAGAGAGAGAGAGAGAGAGAGAGAGAGAGATTGGAAAATTGGCAGTGATGGTAATAATATTTGTTCTCCTTTCTTGTTGGTATTAGTTTTTTAGGCTATTTTTGAAATTGCATTTGAAAAATAATGTTTTTTAAATTTAAAATGTGAAGTTACCGCGTAGACAAACATGCACGATAATCATTTCAAAATAAATAATGCTAATTTCTCTGATCCAATTTTAATAGTTCCTGTTGACTTGTCAGAAAGCTTAAAACATACAATGAATATAATGGCACTAGAATGTTTTCAAGATCCCTAGTTTTATTTGCGCTAGAAAAATCTATTATGAAGAACATCTACAATTGACAAAAAGCTTGATGTATTCTGATGTGGCCAAATCCAAAGAACGAGAGAGACTAGTAAAAGAGTGGGAAATCATATTGCTCCATGACTAATCCTTCTTTTTTCAAACATTGAGCCCACCATGATGCCAACCATCCAGATTTCTAGACTCGTGTCGCACGTCAGTGTACTGGGTGGGTACTTTTTCATAGTAATCCGATATTAAAATATCTTAGAACACTAAAAAAGTTTACTTTAAAATAAAAAAAATAAAAAAATTTAAATTTTTTTTAAATATTTTAGATTTAAAGGGATTTTTTTTATTATTAACGTGGATGTTCAGGCCAGTTTACGCGTATCTTGACTAATCTCATGAATCTTGAAGTTAACGACCATATAAATCTTTAATAACACTGAAATTTATGAGACTCGAACCGTTTAACTTTTAAAAAAGAATCTAATCAATTTATCTTCTCCCCTCAAAAGTTATTCATCTTCTTTCTTGTTTGGCTTTTCTAAGACAATGAGATCTGACAGTGAAAATATGGCGACCCAGAAGTAATGCACATCTCGTGAGGTTGGAACTGAAACAATTCATTAAATATATATATATATATATATATATGATGTCTTCTTCAATTTGTCCAAAACTCAAAGAATTATAAGTGAATTATCAAGTCTCACCAACCTTAGTATTGTTTCGTTCCAAGAAAAAGGGCCCTCGAACAACTTGATCGATCCCACATATGCCTAGCTAAAGATTACCTTTGTATCATCAAAGATTTGCTTTGTCTATTTCATGGCATTACACCTCCAAGACATATTCCAAACAATCAAATTATATGAGAAGCATGTGCTTTGGTTATCTATGGTAACTTTTTGTTATTGTTTTATTGCAGGATATGGGTTATAACTAAGAACTAGTGTCAAGATTGTTGAGATTAAGTTAAAACAGGTTTAATGATAATTGGATCCTTGTTTTACACTAATGGGTTTGGGTTTGATCCCTTTATTTAATTTTGTTGATCAGTAATTAGATTGGTTGCTAAACATAACATAATGTTTAAATATATAAGTATAACCTTGGAAGAATTGGCCTCATACTTGACTAGGAAATGGATGTTTCATGCTTGAATCTTCAAGGTTGCTTTTGGTTAAATATTCCATAATAAAAAAAGATAGACATAAAAATGATATAAAATATATAAAAAACATACGTCTCATCTATATTTATCTTTTTATATCGTGAGAAAGTAATCAAACATTAGTGAATTCTCGGTGGTTAAAAAATTGAATTTAGCATTAATTAATAAACCCAAATTACCTCAAGAACACCACATGATATGTCTCAGAAAAAACAAAAGGAAATGGACAAGTATGAACAAGTGCAATCCCTGTGCTCATGTGCTGCAAGCTAGCTAGTACATGTCAGCTGAGAGGTTAAAGTGCCTATGGTCCTCCATGAGGCTGATAATTCTCATCGTCTTGTAGTATTGGCTTCGTTTCTCCCATTTATATATTAAAAACAAACCAAAAACCCTGCAGGAAACCTACAAAATATAGAGCCCAACACAAATATTTGTGTGTTTCTGAAGGCATGGTAGCAGCCATATAATGCAAATGCCTGTACACTACACTCCAAATAAAGGATAGTTATAACAACCATTTTCTTGGTCCCTTCGAGGTTTTGACCCTTCCAAGTTTTTTTTTTGTTTTTTTTATTACCAAAGAGAGATTATTGCAAGAGAACAGATGTCAGTTGATCTAGAGGGAGGGAGGGAGGCATAGACTCAATTTCAATTTGTTCTGGGAATTTCTCTAAGAAGTTATTGAAAGAGTGAAAAGGAGAGAAATATTAATTAAAGTGATTTTTGAGACTTGTATATTATTTTTTTTATTATTGTGGGTGTCTGTGTCAATTTGCACGCACCTCGATTAATCCATGATTCTTGAAGTTAACGACTATGGAAGTTTCTAGTGACCCTGAAGTTTATGGGACTCGAATCGATGACACCTAAGAAACAAATCCAGAATCTGATCAGTTGAGTTACACCTGCTCTGAAGTATTTGTATTAATATTACATGAATTTGAAAGAAGATTGTGAATGAGCTTTGAAGGGTCTTATTAGAAAAAAATAATATTTGAGGAACCAAATAAAAACTATTATATAGTTAGGAGTCTCTTTTTGATCCAAGAACTTGCTTAAATCTCAATTATTAATTAGGTTATCTTGCACAAGAAGAAACCGATGTGATATGTCCCTAACGATTGACAGCATCAAGAAAAAGCCAAAACAAGGGTTGTTGAGAAGATTAATTGATATTCCTATACGATATACAACCATGGATGTACGGTGTCCGCTTCAATTTATTTTTATTAAAAAAAAAGAATTTGTTATTCATTTTCTACTTCTATATCCATCTCTATATCCATTGTTTTCATTCGATTGTAAAATAATTTTTTCATTAATAATGATCAAGATTATTATTTTTTAAATAATTTTAAAAATATATCTTCCATCGATTTGGTACAATCAAGAAAAAGCAAGTTTTTTTAACCGTTAGTTATAAGATTTAAATCGTGAGTAACAATTATTTTTCAAAATATATTTTATTTAAAAATATATTAAAATAATATCTTTTTATTTTTAAAAAATTATTTTTAATATCTCCACATTAAAATTATCTAAAAATAAAAAATAAAATTCGAACAAGGAAAAAAATAAAAACAATTAAATGTGTTTTAAAATATTTTTAAAACACACCAACCAATATAGTGTCAAGAAACTATCTCAATCGAATAGTTTAAGCTGTTAGGTGAGGTCACATGATATGATTTATATTATTCTCTAATACACCCCCTCAAGTGAAAGCTTTTTGGGCTTGAAACTTGCACATACCTACTTTACCATGTGCTTAATTTTTTATCAAATAAATAGGGATGGTGAGATTCGAACTCATGACCGCTTGATCATTAAGACTCTAATACCATGTCAAGAAATCATCTTAACCTAATAACTCATCCATAATATAATTTATATTATTCTCTAACATATAGTATATTAAGCTCAGAAATGCTACGCTAGCTGTTGAGGTTAGATTTTCTAGTTTGGATCTAATAAATATATGCATATTGCAACACAACGTAGTATTTTACTCGAGACAACACTGCCAGGGGCGGAGGCAGGGGTGTGGCTGTCAGGCCCCGCCCCCTGCAAAATTTTTTTTTTTTTCCCGTCCTTCGCCTTGAATAGTTATGTCTAAAAGTAAATTTGAACTTTTGCTTTCTTTTTGGCTACAAATCAAAGTGTCGTGGCTCCGCCCTGAACACAGCAGAGTGGGATATGCTATGAATATATTCATTTTTTCGTTATTTGTGTTTCTTGTTTTGAATTATTTAATTTCATGAGAATATGTAATGTATGTTGCTATATAATTATCTGTGGGGGACCTCTTCTAGTCTCCAATGGACGCTATGCTACTTTTTGAAGGTGTAGATCGATGGTACTGTAGCATTTGAAATCATTCGTCATTGTCCATTTATTTAGTAGCCTGGTGAGGGAGCATATTTTCCATGGTATAGTTTCAAGAATAGAGGTATTAAGTGTTTTTATACTTTGTTAAGAAGCTTAAACCCATAGAAAGATATGATACAAGTTAAACATTGGTCTAGAAAGTTTCTAAACTTAATATATTGGGCTCGGTCATGTGTCGGATTTAACAATATAGGTTTAGTAAATTGCTAAATTTAATATGTTTGAGTTTAATTATGTGCTGAGTTTAATATAATATGAATACAACAAATTATTATGTTTAATATATTTGAATTCAGTTATATGTTGAGTTCAAGTCAACATCAATTTGATAAATTATAAAACTCAATTTATTTTAATTCAACCATGTACGTACATGGTTCAAAAATATGTATTTCTAAGTTAGCCACTTAAACCTATTATCATGGCTCCATCACTGAACACAGCACGGTGGAAGTGGCTACGAATATATTCATTTTTTTCGTTATTTGTGTTTCTTGTTTTGAATTATTTTCATGAGAATTGTAATGTATGTTGCTAAATAATTTGTGGGGGGCCTCTTCTCGTCTCCAATGGACGCTACTTTTTGAATGTCTAATGGCGTACGTAGCAATATTTGAAATCACTCGTCATTGTCCATTTATTTAGTAGCTAGGTGAGGGAGCATATTTTCCATGCTATGGTTTCAAGAATAGATATTAACAAATGATGTTTGAATTGGTATTTTTATGCTTTGTTAAGAAGCTTTAAACTCATAAAAAGGTATGATATTGATGAATGCAAGTTGAAAAGTTTTTAAGCTTTAAACTCATAAAAAGGTATGATATTGGTGAATGCAAGTTGAAAAGTTTTTAAACTTAAAACACTTGATTTGATTGTGTACAGAGTCCGAGTTAGTATAAATTAAATGAATTACTAGATTTAATATGTTTAAATTCAATCACGCGCTGAGTCTAATACAACATGAATATAGCATATTGTTATATTCAATATACTTGGGTTCAATCATATACTAAGTCCAAGTCAATGTAGATTTGACAAATCACCAAACCTAACTTGTTTGGGTCAACTATGTGTTGAGTCCTACGTGAGTTTAGGGAATCGTCAAATCTAATTTACTTGAATTCAACCATATACTGAACCCAAGGTAACATGAATCTGACGAATCATCAAAACCAACTTATATGGGTTCAGGCATGTGCTAAGTTCAATGCAACATGAGTCTGGAAAACCACCAAACTCGTTTCCTCTAGGTTTGGCTACACACCAAACCCAATAGGTATAAAGGTCGTTAAAGATCCATATAAGGATCATAAGGTTTTTTCCTAATACTATTGTCTTAAGACTATTAACATGAATTATTCATGTTAAATTAATTATCTCTCTATATCCATAAATGTGTAAAATGTCTCTCAGATGGTCTATCATATTTTCTTCTCATTAATAATTTATAAGAGATATTTGTTTTTTATTAATAATATGTAAGATATTTTTATTTTTTTATCAATGCCATTAGAAGAAAATAACTCTATGATCTCTCCACTTCATCAAAACAACAATGTTTGGAGATTATAAATACCTCATAAACCACCTAAGTAAAAGAATCATCTTTTTCTACTATCCAAGCATTCATATTTTAGTTTTTATAGCATTTATCGTATAAAAGCAAGAACAAACATTCTTATTTTAGAAATTTAAAGTTTTTTCTTTTATTTATCACACTCCTCCTTTAAAGTTATTGGTTTTATTATTGAAGAATCTCTAAATCCCACTAAAAGAGACTATTTTATAGGTACCGGGACTTCTACATTAGTTATTTACTTCTTGTGCTATAAAAATAAAAATATTGATATGAAAATTTGATTAATTATTATTCAAATACCAAATAATATTTTTCCCAAGCTTATCAGATTTTGAGACATCATCAAGACAAGAAAATATACTTTTATGAATCTTCTAGTCTTGTCATGGATGATTTATTTTTAATTAAATATATTGAAGTGTTATGTGTATCAATAAATTCAAGTTCAAAAATAAATCTAAATATATCAATGAGTTTTTAAAATGAAACATGCATAACGATCCGAGTGTTGGATCCGATTACAATTTTGTCAAGGTGTTCTACAAATTTTGTTTCGTACTAGAATTGACCCACAAGTGTCGGTTCAAATATTTGAGAACATGCTTAAAATAGACCTAGATGATGTATTCATAATTTTTTTTATAGTTAATTTTGGATTATTTTTTTAGAATTTTATTTGATATGGTTTTCTAGGTAAGTCAATTTTATCTCATATTTAAACAACATTGTATGTTATTTATATTATTAGAGATTGATTATACAAATTATTAAAGATTATTATATATTATTGATTTACAGTACTCATCAAATCAAAGTTCTCTATAATTTACCTGTAATTTTAACATTTGGGAAACCTAATTTTAGTGGAGGACTATCACATGGCAATTGGTTGAAGATAAAAAGAATGAGACACAATCATTTTAAACAGCAATTTAGCATTCAAATGATCATATATATATATATATATATATATATATATATATATATATATATTGATTGTCACAGTCAAAACATAATTGGAAAAAAAGAGCAACATTAATATTTATAGAAGAAATAAAATTTTATTGATAGAAGAGAAGCCTCTTAATTCTTAAAACTATTTCTCATTGGAAAAAAAAGATAAAGATAAAAAGAAGAAATTACGCTCATTAGTCTTAAAAAGTTGTAAACCACCCTGTACACATCTTATTTCAATGTTTAATCAAGTATTGAATTCAAAATTCAAAGACGAGACATAGCAAGAACTTGTTCATGAGCATATCCTGGAACTTCTGTATTGACTTGACCAGAAACTGAAGGCGTGCTGCTTCCAGTAGGCTTCTTGCTGGGCAACTTCTCATTGACAGCAAAATTTTTGGCCACTTCCCTTAACTGGAATTTCTGAATTTTTCCTGTTGAAGTTTTTGGTAACTCAGCCATGAATTCCACCCTCTTTGGAATCATAAAACGGGGAAGATTTTTCCTGCAGTAAGCAATAATTTCAGATTCTTTAACATCATTCGTTTCGCCGTTGGAATTCTTTTTCACTGAGATGAATGCACAGGGACTTTCTCCCCATTTGGGATGTGGCATTGCCACCACAGCTGCTTCCAGGACTCTTGGATGTCTATAGAGTACAGACTCCAATTCTACGCTGCTGATATTTTCACCACCAGAAATAATCACATCTTTTGACCTGTCCTTAATTTCCAGGTATCCATCAGGATGAATGACACCAACATCTCCAGTAACAAACCATCCATTCCTGAAGGCCTTGGAAGTTGCCTCAGGATCCTTGAAGTAACCTTTCATGATACTGCTACCTCTTAGGACAATTTCTCCCATTGTCTTGCCATCACGCGGCATGCTAGCCATGGTGTCCAAATCCTTAATGTCTGCATCGGCAAGTGTCAGTATGCTAATTCCTTGCCTTGCCTTGAGTTTTGCCTGATCCTGCTGTGGAAGCTTGTTCCACTTAGTCTGCCATTCACACACAAGTGCTGGCCCAGTAGCCTCAGTAAGGCCATAGGCGTGCGTCACGTGGAATCCGAGAGATTCAATCTTTTCAAGCAATGAGGCTGGTGGGGGCGCACCTCCTGTGAGTATTTCGACCGGTGAAGTGATTTCGCGGCGCTCATGAGGTTTGGCCTCAAGCAGAATGTTGAAAACAATTGGTGCACAACACATGTGAGTCACCTTATGGTCAGCAATGCTTTGGTACATGTCTTTAGCACTGGTGTTGCGTATGCAAACGTTGGTTCCGCCGCGTGCAGCGACACCCCAAGTGAATGTCCAGCCATTGCAATGGAACATGGGGAGAGACCATAAGTAAACAGGCGCACTTCCCATTTCCCAGCCAAGAATTAGGCTAAGAGTGCTAAGATAAGCACCTCTATGACTATAAACAACTCCTTTCGGAGCAGATGTTGTTCCTGATGTATAATTCAAGGCAATAGGATCCCATTCATCTTGAATTAGTTCACCTGTGTATCCTGGATTGCCCCTTTGGACAAGTTGTTCATACTCGAACTGACCGAATCGGACACCGGTAGGTGTGTCAACGTCATCGATAATAGCAATAATTGATGGCACAGGGCCTTCCAGGAATCGAAGGGCCTTATCCGCTAACTCCTTGTATTGGCAATCCACGAAGAAAACCTTAGCTCCTGAATGGATAAGAATGGTGGCTATGTTCTTGGCATCTAGCCTTGTGTTGATAGTATTGAGAACTGCTCCAGCCATAGGCACAGCGAAATGCATCTCGTATACTGCTGGAATATTTGGAGCCAACACGGACACCTATATACGTACATAAGCAAAACAAAGAACAAAAAAAAACATTAAAAATGATGATACGATACGTCAAAAAGTCAAAAGAAAATCCAAGAACAAAGATTGATGAACTTACAACATCGTTCTTTCCGACGTTAAGGGACCGGAGGGAATCAGCAAGGCGGCAGCAACGTTCATAAGTTTGCCTCCATGTGAAGCGGGTGCCTTCATAGATAACAGAGGTGCGGTTGGCATAAACAGCACTAGCTCTCTTCAAGAAAGTTACGGGGGTGAGAGGAACATAATTTGCATCACATTTTTGTAGTTGATCCATTGTTGGCGCTGGAAGTCTTTGGATAGTCTTGCTTGAAGATATGGGAGGAGAGGAGGAGAGGTTCTTGTGGCATCTTTGATGGACGTGAAGGGTTTAAATAAGCGAAGGCTAGAACGCGAGGGTGGGTTTAGTAAAAACTATGTTACGGATTTGATGTTTGAACCAAGCCACAATTATTATTATTTTTATATGTAAAAAAGTTGATAATCAAATAGTCTAATAATAACATTATTAGGTAAAGAATATTGGATGTTTTGCATATATATATATATATATATATATATATATATATATATATATATATATATATATGCGTTCTAACAAGAGAGGCTTGGATAAGAGTCTCTTTATAATTATAGTATTTTTAGTGTTTTAGGATTTTTACTTGCAACAAACACCATTGCCCTTCATTCCTGACTATGCATGTGACACGAGAGGATTTTCAGGAAAAAATTATTATTTTTTAATTATTATTATTTACTATTTAGTTTATGAACAAAAACAATTTTTATTTAGTTTAATAAATCAAATTGAGATTGATATTTTTATTTTTATTTTTCCTAATTTATTTAGAGATTTGATTATTTTTATTTTTCTAATTTGTTTATATTAGTTTTTAAATTTATTTAAAAAATTGTAAATCTTTTAAACAGAAAAAATCATGATAAAGTTTTCTCTTCAACGATAAAACTACAAGACTACAACCTCTATTTTTGTCGTCGCTACTACGTTTTTTCTCTATTGTCTGTGCTTCCGTTGCATCACTGTGTAAATTCTCAAATCCAAAGAAGTCTTTTTTTTCCAGATGAAGTTGGTTGGTAACGTTAGTTAATATCTGCTGTGCTAGAGAACTGCGACAAATGGCGAGTCCAACTCTTGTATTGCATGATAATCATGCATATTTAAAATCAAAACCTACTGTGGTGAAGGAAGAAAACAGGACAAATGTTGAGTTCAAATGACTTGAATCTAATCTTGTCGTCCTCGCAACATGTAATAATATATAATGTATAGTAATATTAATTTTATATGATAACTACCAAAGTGATTATTTTATAGCCTCAGATTACCTAATTTTTCCCAGGTGGGTTACCAGGAAATGAGTCTGAGTAGTGTGGAAACTAGGAGGAAATTGCTAAGATATTGCTCGCCTGAATTTGAACATAGACTATATTGACTGACCTTTATGATTGTTTTTATCTCTCTAGAAAGGGACCAGTGTTCACATTTCAGGCTGCTGATTGACTTGCCCACTCGCCATCTTTTGTTTTAGTTGTTGTGTGTGACTGTGATCGATCCATGCTGTGGTCCAGCGTATTTCGTGAGGAGCAACTCCATATTTGTGCCACTCTGCCTGATTGGAATTGGACTCAGTGCGTGTTTGGTGAGGGTATAATTTCGAGGCCCTAAACACGTACACAGTACAGGACCTTTGGCAGCAAACACAAGGAAGGAGACCTCCAGTAAATATAGTATAACTAGTCAAGTTTTATGTTTATATTTTAAAAAATTATTAATTTAAATTTTATAAATTTTATAAATTTTAAGGCTACTAAAAGTTTATATGGTCATTAATTTCAAAGCTCGTGAAATTAGTCGAAGTGCACGTAAAATGACCCGGACACCCACGTTAATAAATAAATAAAAAGGTGTTAATTTGGTACCGTAATAATGACTCCTTTTTTTAGAAATGTATTGAAATAATATTTTTTTAAAAAAATTATTTTTTGATATTGACAAATTAAAATGATCTGAAAACACCAAAAATAATTAATTTAAAATAAATAAAAAATAAGAAATTTTTAATTTTTTTCAAAAAAGTTTTTGAAATGCAAAAACATACGGGTTTTTAAAAAATTGGGTGTGGTTCAAGTATTTCAGGTTGGGTTTTTCATTTGTAATATTTATATAATTATTAAGATTTTTTTAGTTTTTAGTTTTATTTAAGTAGAAAATAGATTTATTATGATATTCAGTATTATTAGGATTCTGTTTAATTTATTCTATTATGTTTTCCTATTGAGATTATGGCTTTTTATTTTTCCTATTTAAAGGGTTGTAAATTGTATTGATTTTTCTTTTTTATAAGAAGACTTTAATGAATAAAAAGATAGATATTTTAGGGTGTTTATGATGTTATTTTATTTTTTTATTAAAATGATATTATTTTAATTTTTTTTTAAAAAAAAAATAATTAATCCAAATTGGTTTTATAGTTGCCGACTCAAATTTTAAAACTATAGATTGGATTAAAAAAAACGTAGTTGTGTGGACATCAAACTCCTAAGAATTGATGTGAAAAAACATATAGGAGAGAGACGTGTGTTTTCCACGTTGTGGTGACCACATAAATATTACAGGGAAGAAAAATAAAATTGCTGGATTCTCTTATTTTAAAAAGTATTTTCGAAATGTAAAAATAAATTGATATTATAGTAATAGTTGCTTTTTAAAATGATTTTTACTTGAAAATATATTGAAATAATTTTTTTATTTTTTAAAATTAATTTTTGATATAAAAACATCAAAATAATTTAAAATAAAAATATTTTTAAAATACAAAAATAAACTTACAAAATAAAAGATAGATGGTTGTTGAGAGAGTGACCGACAGGGCGGAAGAAACCTCGAGCGCACCACTATAGCATATTTTTGTGGTTGTTACGTTATTGCATGAGAACCCAAGGGCTGCCAGGTGGCAGCAGCCCACGAAAAAAAGTTAAAAGGAAGTTGCTAATAAACGAGGAAAATAAAATTATGATTCCCACTGGAAAAAAAAAAAAAAAAAAGGCGGCAAACCTCAAAAAATATATTTTAATTATTGAATTTTTTACCTCCAGACAAATTTTGATTTACGAGCCTGCAGGATCTCGAAGCCAGATTTTTTTTTTAAATAAAAACTGTTAATTCTCGAATAAAATGAAGTCGTTTTTTTTTAATATTTAATAGGGTTCATAAAATACTTAATTTATAATTATTTTTAAAATTCAAGGGATAAGGCTGATATATGAAAGCTACCACTTAGTTGTCTTTTTCTGTGTCTTGTCTGAAAAATATAATCTTTTTTTCTTTTCCATTTCTCTTATCCCCTAAAGGACTCCCTGCATGTGCTCTGGGTGCCCAAAAATAAGGACCAATCAGATTTATTTTTTTAAAATTAATAATTTTAATTTTATAAATTTTAAAATTATTAAAAGCTATATAATCATTAACTTTAGAGCCCGTAAAATTAATCGAGATATGCGTAGACTGGCCTGGATATTTATATTAATAAAAAAAATAAAAACATTAATTAATTTAATGATGATTATTGTCCATCTTGTGGTTTGTTTGGAGATTAATAAATATCTTTGTGGTGTGAATGGGCTTTGAAATATTTATAAAAAAAATACACAAAATCTGACAGTTAGATTTAGGCAAGGGTTCTTTTATTTTTTTTACTCTACACTGTCGAAGGAATCCTCGTATTCCACACAGGTTTCTGGTAGAAACTTTTTTATTTTTATATATGAGAAACTCCTTTTATCATCTTTAATTTTAAATTTTTACTTGGATTATTGTTATTAAACCTAATTTCACGTTGAACCCAAATTAAATTTTAAATTAAAATAGATGAGGATTGATCTATTAAAATCCAATTGATCCAATGATCAATCTGGAATCCATTTTAAATTAAGACTGGTGAGGATTCATCTCTTAAAATCCAATCAATGCAATAATCAATCTGTAATTTGTTTAATTTAATCAAAATCTAATTTGATTTTTTCAACAAAAATTTTATATTTTAAAAAAATTACAAAATAATGTTGTTTTAGATTAACGCGTGATTGAAATAGTAGTAGCAATTACCTTTTAAAATATTTTTTATTTAAAAATAAATCAACTTAATATATTTTAAAATTTTATATATATTCAAAGATCCAAGAACCCCTCCTTCTCCAAAAAGTGTTCGTAAGAATTTTGTTTTTTGTGTGTTTAGCATAATTTGGAAGATGTCAGTTCAAGCCATGAACATGATCCTCAACCTTCGGATTCACACTGGTTCTCCAAGGGGAAGGGGGAACCTTCTTGCATTGGTCTCGAGATGTGATGAGCATGTGCAGACTGAAGACTGGTGTTGTTTTTGATAAATCTTTACACGGACATGTCATTAATTATACACTTGTTTTTTCAAACAGACAAGGAGCATCTCCAACTAAACAGCAACAATTAACTAATAGTGTGGGGAAAGTACTGTTACTTTCCCCCCCCACTTGCTTTTTTTTATTTTCTGTTTTTTTTTTTATTTCCACATTTTGTTTTGTTTTTTTTTTTTGAGCTTTACATGTTTTTTTTCTCTCAAGATTGTCTTTTTTTTTTTGTTTTTTTAAATTATCTTTATCAATTTTTTTTAATATTGAACTAGTTGAAAAATTAATTATGTAGTTTTTTTCTTTAAAACATTACGGATTACTATAATTTTTTCCTACATCGCTTTTTTTATGAATTTTTTTTAAATGGTTTTTGTCGATTTTGCTTCGTAGTTTTTTTCTTTAAAACACTCTGGATTGTTATAATGTTTCCCACATGGTTTTTGTTTTACTACAGCGTTTCCCCACATGTTTTTTTTCCAAAATTATCTTTGTTGAATTCTTTTTTTTAATATTGAACTGATTGAGAATTCAACTTTAATTTTCCCCACGTGTTTTTTTTTCTATTTTCTTTGCTTTTTTTTCCAAAATTGTCTTCTTTTTTTTCAATTTTTTGTTTTTTTAGAATTGTCTTTGTTGATTTTATTTTTTTAATATGAAGCTGGTTTCCCTGCATGGTTTTTTTTCCTTTTTTTTTCTCATGAAACATTATAGATTGTTATAGTGTTTCCTTGCATGGTTTTTTTTTCTTTTATTTTTTTTTTATGATTTTTTTCAAAATTTTCTTTGTTCATTTTAGTTTTTAAATATTAATCTGGTTAAGAATTTAGTTTTGTAGTTTTTTTTTTAAAAAAAAACATTGTGAATTGTAATAGTTTTTTTCTATATAATTTTTTTTTATTTTTTTTATAAATTCCCAATAATACATAAACAGGCTATAAGTCCACGACATAAAACGGGCCTGGTATCTAGTAAATTAAGAAAACACGTGAAAATTCATAATTGATCCAAAAATGTCAACTATAAATATTCAAAACGGGAACATATCATCAGCACCACTTGGCAAGACCCTGTTGGAAATCATAAAGTAACAATCTTTATCCCCTGTTTCTTTGGTAAACAAATCATAAATTTTTTTCTTGGAAATCATAAAGGAACAAACTTTTTTAGTTTCTTTGATCGATAGGTTAATTCAAAACTATGTTATTTTAGTTTTTTTATGAAACAAAATCATTTTAGACAAAAAAATTGTTTTTTTAAAATATCCTTAAAGTAAATCTAATCTAACCAGGTCAATCTAAAAGATAATTCAAGATCAAACTCAATCCCATCCAAACACTGAATCGACAAGTTACTAAATCAACTTGCCTAGCCGGGCCGGACCATGTTTAATAAGCCAGATGGAAGCAATGAATTTTATATCCAGCATCACAGATGGATCCCAGAACTGGAAAGAGAATCATAAACCACGGTGATGTGTCTTCATATAGATGCTCAGAACCATTGCTCAACTGTGATTTTATTCATGAATCTTCATGTGTCAAAACAAAAAAAATACTGCAACAACCCCACTCACGTCCCTGGATGTCCAAGTTAAAAACCCTAGCTAATGCGCTAAATCTGGTGCACATCCACAGAGGCAGGGCATGCTGCTTTGCTGTTGTTTTGAACTCACCAAGGATCAGAAAACATGCACAACCCCTTCCCCCCATAAGCTCGCAGCAGTCAGATCCAGAAATTCACTTAAAAAACACATAAAATGCACTTGCAAAATCATACCAAAACGAAATGCTTCGAATCCTCTATTCTCTTACCAGGCATACCAGAAGAACATAAATATTGCCAGATGGGAACCACGCAGGAGAACTAGAGGCATCCAAACATGCCCACTTGGCAATGCTATACTAAAAACCATTCAGCTATTCCATACCTCTCACAAATATAGCTAAGAAGAAAAGCTACAATGAAAACCTCTCCAAAACAATGTTGAGTCAAGAGAGCTCACAAATACTTGGAACCATTGCTGTGAGTGTGATTCATTTAGTAACTCAACCAAAATGCCTTGGGTGTAACTAAGGCAATTATCCCACAGTCACGGGAATTAAGGGACATCCGGATGGAAGATCTTAGGAAATATACTCAATCCAGTGCGTATACAATGAAGCAGGATGTGCTTCTTGCTTGTACAAGAATCATAATGTACTAAGAAATAAGAAGGTTACAACAGCACTGCCATGTGCACCCAAAAGAGATTATTGTACTAAACAAACTGATACCAACTTTATAGGCAGCCTACAACATAGAACTCTGCATGGGTAAGAATACCAAGTGAAACCCCTTCCCCTGCTAAGCAAACAACATAAGGATACTGGAGGCTGGGAAGTTGAGACCTATAGCCATTCAATCAGGTCCTCCAGGCTCCAGCAAAGCTACTTCGGAAAATCATATCAAAATTGAGACACTCGCATCTCATATTATGAATAGATATTGCCAGAGAAAGGCTACATTGAAATTTGGATACCTGAAGCTACTAAATCATTTTCTCTCAGCAACTGTTTGTTGGAAAATCATTTAAAATCTGAAATACTCCTATAGACCTTTAGATAAATGATACCACAAGGAGACAACACTGGTTATTATCAATTAAAGAAGATCACACTCAAGACCTAGAGCTATTCAATCAGACCCACTTGGCAAGGCTATGATGGAAATTACTTCTAGTCTCAGTAATAATATTTACAAGACATGCTATTCGTAAAGCTATCTTTTCATACGGGACCACAGGTGGGTGTCAAAGATGGATATTATAATCCCAACTGAGTGAGGTACATTCATAGATAGTCAGAACCATTACTGACAATGTGATCCCACTCAATAGATCTAAATTGTCAGCAGAAAAAATACTGCAATTGCCCATCCCTCCATTCCCAGGATGTCCAGATAATATACAATGCAATCAATCTGGTATGTATATCTGCTAAAGCAGGGTATACTTTTCTATTGGACAGGGATTGCAATGCAGTAGAACAAGAAACTTTCCGCACGGCTGTGTGCACATACTGGACATTAGTGAATTGACCTAGCTGTCTCCAAGTACATGTGTAAGAAAACAAAATGCAGCCCCTTCCATCTCATACTTCCCTTCATATACTGAAAGAAAGGCTACACTAGAGACCTCTCCGCGACAAAAAGAAATGTGGGTGTGGCGAGGCACCCTCTTTCTAGAGATACTATTCAAAACAAACTTTAATGTGGTATAAGGATAAAGCCTTCATCAGCTATGCAGTTCACAGTAGATTTTCAATGGTCACCGATAATTGGAAGCACAGATGGGTGCCAAATCAGGACAAGAGAATCATAAACCCTGTTGAGTGAAGTAACTTCACGAAAAAATCAGAACAATTGCTCAAAGCGCGATCTCACTTAATAAACTGTCAAGCCATCATCACAGAAAATATAGATATCAAAGAAGAGTGCAGTGTATGCTAAGAAACATAGCAAGCTCAAACATGAGCGTCAATGATGAAGCAGTGTAAGCTTTCTCTCGCACAAAATCACAACATAGTACAAACTACAAACATCAGAAACTTCAGCACCAGCATATGCACCCAGAAGACCATTACAGTATGAAACAAACTGCTTCTAACTTGTTAATTATGACATTGAATTCTACCTTGTAAGAATACAAAGTGCAGCCCCTTCTCCTAGCAAGCGCACAACAGTCATAGCATAGAAAAAGAGTAAATTGAAAAAATGCAACGAACCATCCTTGTTTTTAATTTTTGGGCTACAAACAAAAGCCAGTACAAAGGACAGCAGAAAGGCAAAAATCATTATTAACTCTGATTTCCTATTCGCAGAAAACAACATAGCAAAGTGGGGGAAACATATCTAAGCTTCAAAATCATTAAAAATAAAGATAAGGGTACCCAAAATACTACATTTACCGACTCTCATTCAGTCTCAGGACATCCAAAAGGATCCCAATAAAGATACTCCATCTGGTGTACATACAATAAAGCAGGGTATGCTTATCTCCAGAACAAGAATAATTCTAAACATTATCGAATTACGACAGCTAAGATCAACATGATCATAACTCTACATGGTAAGAATACAAAGCGCAGCCTCTTCTCCTAATAAGCTCAAAATATCCACATTTGCATATATTAGAGTAGTTGATACCCAGGCAACCAACTAGTTATAACTAACTTTGAAAGTTTCTGAATTTGAAGCTAGAAACAAAAACAAACAACAACAGCAACGAAAAGCAAAAATCATTACTGATTCTAATTACTTTAATCACAAAGAACAGCAACAAAACATCTATAAACTCCAAGAACAATAAAATAAACAAAAGGGTACCTTCAATTCCATTCAATAAAAAACTACAACCGAAAACTCTTCAAGAAATCAGGATCCCTTTTCGCCCGTTCTCGAAACTTCTTAAACCACCTATCCAAAATATCCATAGGAACAATCAACTTACTCCCATCAACCCCACAAAACGACTGCATATAATTAAACAAATTCTCCCCAACTTTCATCGCAACCCTCTCAACCCCTTTCTCCGCCGCTACATCCAGCGAAGGCAATGATGCCAAATCCTCCACCGAAACCCCGATTTTCGCCGAAAGGGGTGCCGTATCTGGCCCTGTCAGCTGCAACTGACCACCAGGCTCCGGCCAATTCAACGTCAAAACCGCCGAAGGGCGCGTTATTGTCACCGCCCCACAAAACTGAAATTCAGACCCTGGAGACTGAATATACACCGCCAGAGCTTTATCTGGCGGAAGAGTAAAGCTGTTTAAGAGAAAAATACAAATTTCTCGTACTTGATCATATGCTTCACCTAAAATTAACATAAAAAAATTGAAATAATCAGTGGGGTTTTGCCACAAAATGAGTTAAAAAAAAAAGGAGCAAATGAACAAAAGGGGTTTAATTTTTATTACCAACAAAAGTGTTCATGTCGAGGATCCAGTGAAAAGTGTCGATTTGTGAGAAAGCGGATATGTCCATAGGGAAACTGCGGTCGGGGAACACAACACCGAACATTGTTTAAGGTTTGAGCTCTGTGTTTGTGTTTTTCTACGGGGGTTTAAGGATTGAAGTAATGATGTTTTTTTTTTATATAGTATTACTACATTTGAGTGTTGAGAGTCTTTTGTCTGAAAAACGGTGAAGTTGTGGGAGGAGAAGAGTCTAGTAGCATCTAGAAACTCTAGAGAGATTTGGAATGTTTGAATTGCTTCTCTTTTTTTTTTAATCATTATTATTTGTAATTATCGTAATAAATTAAAAATTTTGGTGAAATAATATATTTTTATTTTATTGTATTTTAAAAACGTAATATTTATTAAATATTTTTATTTTTAAACATGATAAGATAATTATCATATTTTAAAATAATAACATTTAAATATATTATATTTTTTAATTGTAATATGTCATGAAATTTAAATATCTTTTCAGGTAAAAAAGCACACAAATATAATAACTTTCTCTCTTCAAATTGATGCACTCAGCTCTTATCTTAAAAAAAAACCCATAAAACCCTTGTATTTTCTTTTTAAAACACGAAAATCAAACTCATTCTAATCTTAAAACATCATTAAACTTTTTTTTTTTTGTTCAAAATCCATCACCACCACCATTCTTGCCATAATGTTTTTTTTTAGTCTTACGAGTAAAGTAAATATATTTCATTGTTATGAATTTGTGTTAGGTTTATTTGAAATTAAATAATTTTATTATGTTGAATTGAGATTTGTTGAATTAATAATAAATTAGTTATGAATACCAACAATTATGGTTGATTTGATATAATTGAATATGAAAATAAGATAAATTAATTATTTCAATTAATCATATGTTGCATTTAATTTTGAATAAATTACCGAATTAGAAATTTTATGTGAATTGTTGAAATCATCTAATAATATAATTATTTATGTTTGATGATTTCATGCATTAGAGTATGAATGGGGTAGAGTTATAATGAATTACAAGTTGCGCTGAGTTGTTGATAAATTGATAAATTTGATACTTTTTATGAATTATTTTAATTTATTATGAATTTGAGTTTGATTTAAATCAATTGAGGATGAAAATATCAAATAGATTTTGTATCATGAAATATGTTTAATTTTGGTCAAGTTTGCTTTTGTGTTAAATTTTGAAGTTTGATTAAATTTGTTATGGATTTTACCAATTAGGGTTGAGTTAATGCATTATAGTTAGAATTACATATTTATGTTATGTCATTACAATGACACTATTATTCTTGATGTGAACAGTAATATCATATACAATAGCGAAAGCAATTTATGTAATTTAGACATGTAATATGTAGAAATGAAAAAAAACTATTTGTCATGGGCTTGAGTTGAATTATAATGATATTAATATTAATATTGAAATTACTTTGAGGTGTTAAATTGGTGAACATTAGTATCATCTTGTACTGATTTGTGTGTGATGATAATTTTAAGACAATGATTGATTCTTTCATTTAAAATAATTTTAATATGATGATATTCTTATATGTGAGTAGTCGACAAAAATTTTAAAACAGTGTGAAATTCAACTGACTTGGGATCTAGCCTGATAAAGGTTAAAAAGAAAAACCTAACTGATCAGGTTAAAAAATTAAATTAACCTATTAACCAGTTGATCCACACATGATCTCTTCAAATCTTGACCCTTAACACATTAACTTTGTTTTTGAAAAAAAAATTGGTTAAAATAATATTATTTTTATTTTTTTTAAAAAAATATTTAAATCAATTTAAGTTAAATTTTTTAATTTGTAGTTGGGGGTTTTAACCGAGGCAATACTAGATTTGATTTTATAACCATAAGAACTAAAAAGAATGAAATTGGATAAGTTAGTGAAACTAATGACAACTGAACATAATGGTTGAAGTTTTTTTTTTTTTAAATATATAGTGAAAACATTCTTCATCCTACACACTTTTTATTTTAAGATAAAAACATTTTTAGATATTTAGACATTAATTAAGCCAACTGTTTTTTTTTATTGAAAAGATAAAGATAGTGGATATATATTTTTATATATCTTTTTATTTCAAGAGTATATAAATTTATTTTATATTTATATTTTTTTAATTAAACATTTTTTTTTAATCATAAAACAATAATCAAACGGAAGATTAGAAACGAAACTAGCCAAGGTATAATCCTAAAAGAATTGTTTGAAATAGCGAAGCATTTTCTTCATGGGCTATGCTTTAAAGGTCAACAGTCCAAGTCCTTAATCATGCTTAGTCCAAATCCACAAACCCAGCTGGAGAATTCTAGTTTAGTGGGTAAGCGAAACGGCAACAAAATTCTTCAATTTCTAATTTGAAACGCACAAATGGCTTCTTTATTGGCAGTACAATATAAAAAGCCATAAAAGGAAAAAAAAAAAAAATCCTCTCCTCCTCCTCTACCTACTTAAAAACCCTACTCTCTCTCTTTCATCTCCTCTTTCTCTCTCCAGCAATATAAAGGGGATTTTGGGTTTTCAATTGGATTTTCTCGTCAAGATCCCAAATTGATTTGGTAAATCAATCTTTCTCTTTGTTTTGAACAGAACCCATGTTTCTTTTAATCAAAAACTCAATTTTTTGAATCAATTTTGATTCTTTTTATTATTAGGGATCTTGAAGTTTTGAATTTTGCTCCAAGAAGGCTGCTGAAGTTGAGTAATCAGCCACCGCTACAAGGTGCCTTTCTCTCTATTTATGCTTTTTTAAGTAATTTTTTTTTTCTTATGGGTTCAGGACTAGGAATTAGTATAGATGAATAAAACATAAGATCTTGATTTTCTTGTTTTATTAAATTTTAGTTCTTCTTTTGTTGATGGGTTATTTTTCTCTCTCTCTTATTGTTTGGTTGTTTGTTTCCCAATTACTGATTTGCTTTGCGTCCCAGTTTTTATATTATTAGTTTGAAATTAAAATCTAATGAGCAATTTTCTGCTGTTGGTGGGAAACCCTTAATTGTGTTTATGGCTTTGGTTGTGCAGGGTGGCGCTTTTGATTTGCAGGATAATAGCAGATTTTGATTTGGTAAATAAGAGTCAAAGATGGAAGATTGGGGTAAGAGATGTTTTTTGGTTTCTACTTTTGTTGTGATCTGCTTTCAATTTGAGTTGATTGGTCAAAGTGTTTTTTTTCCTTAAATACCGTGATGATTTATAGCTGCTTGATAAAAAATAGTATGCTTGGATTAATTTGTTTAGTTGTGCTTGACAGAATATTCAACTGTGTACAATGTTGCCACTTGGGTCATCACTATACTGCTGCTCCATGTTGTGGCTGTATTTGCCCCAACTTGAAGGCAGACTGTTGTTTATTTATTTTGAAAGCACAAGGCACTGCGAAATATGGGTTTTGTGAGGCTTTTAATTAACTTCATCAACCATAGCCCCTGACTTAATGTTTGTGTACCATTTCTTTATCTTACACAAGTAAGAAACATAAGGCTTTTAGACTAATTAAAGGAGCTTGTGTAAACGTAAGAATTGACCTGATGTGCCAGGCTTGCTGTAACTCACCCTACCTATGTAATTGTAAGAATCAGGTGACATCCAAATATTTCACCAAGGTTGGTAATTGTAATAGTAATTCACTTGATGCACTGCCAGGGTATTTTATTTAAGATATTGAAAAGAAAATGACTGAGAGTGTTGTCAATTCTATATTCTTGAAGCTTACAAAAAGAATCTAATATTTTTCTCTTTTTCAATGTAAATCTTTTGCCTCTTACATTGTTAGATGAAGTTTTCTCCATGTTCATGCTTTTGATTCTGGTATCTAATTTTAGTTAACATGTGTTATTTTTTCAGAGGATGAGCAAGTTCCCCCTCTCGTTGCAAAAGACCAGCCTAAAAGTAAATGGGATGATGAAGATGTGGATGAAGATGATGTGAAAGAATCATGGGAGGATGAAGATGAACCTGATCCGGTATGATTGATAATGCGATCATGTTGCATCATTAACATTTATTGGTCACTTCAAGTTTCAAGATACTGAATGCTAAAATGTAGAATGTTATAATAGGTGTGATGGTTATGTGAATATCATACACAACTGATTATGGAAAATGGTAGATGGGGGTAGGACTCTTGGTTTTTCTAATGGAACATCAATTTAGCATGTGGGGCACTCATCACCATTAAAAGTTTAATTTGCATTCAAATGTTTTTTTTTATATTGTTTTTTCTTTCTACGAGTGGGGAGAAATTGATATAGGAACTAATTAATGACGGGTTAGAGCACCATGATACATTTTTTCCCCCTTTCAAGCGAAGGCTAGATCATTGCGGGTAGTTTTTCAATATGATTAGTAATGCCTTTAATTGATGTTTTGAAAGGAACTCTTATGCAATCTGTGAAAAGTGTGCATATCTCTTGGAGCTATCTTTTTGGTTCAAGGGGAGTGGGAACTTGGGGAGGGGTAGGGGGAAGAGTTGCGGGCAGGGCTAATTGAGAAGTGCATACATGTGCTCTAGTAGACCTTAGCTTATGTTATGCTCTTAAAAGTTTTATGTCTTTTATTCTATGTTTGTATGTAATAACAGAAATAAAGTGGGTTGCAGTGTATTATTGTTTATATATGTTGGTTCTTGATCTGTTATTTGTGGTTTCTTTATGTAATTGGATCAGGCACCTGTAGTGAAACCTCCTCCTGAAATGGCTCCTAAGAAACCTGCTGTGAAGTCTACTGAAAAGAAGGGAAACACTGCTGATGTAGTAAAGGATCAACCACTTGATCCATTAGCCGAGAAACTTCGCCAGCAAAGGTATACTCAAGTTGCAGCTTCCATCTCTGTTAACAAGAAGTTTGAACAGTTCATAAGAAATCTTTATACATTTCATCTCAAACCCATGCTATCCTTGAATTACTTAGGAACAAACATCCAAGTGCAATTTGATGATTTTCCCCACTCATACCATTTTGATGCAACTCCAAAAATAGGATGCTAATATTGAACATATTTTTCCCCATGTAGAATTTTCGCCTTCCTTGAGTTGCCTTGTGTAATTGTTCTGTTTTAAGGTTTGGCTGCTTTGGGTTTTTTTTCTCCTTGCATTGTTTTGGAGCTGAAAAACAAAAATATGAAAAGAGAAAAGTTCCTCAGCAGACAATACTGGAGATCTGATTAATGTGACTGACAAGTTGATCTGTTTTCATAGTGTTGATGGTTTGATTAGTTGGTAAATATTCCATGCACACACACAGTTTGAACATTTAAGATTAATGAATTTTTTTTTAAAATATTATGACCTCTCACCAAAACCCAGCTCAATGATTGGTGTTCTGAAGGCTGTTCAGGTCATATTTAGTTCAGTTAATTTTTTTTTTCTGGCAGCATGATTTTAAGCATGTTAATATGTAGTTCCACAGGCTGAAACTTCTATGCAATTTAGTCAGGAGTTCTTTGAAAAATTTGCAGTAAGCATGTTTTGTTTTGACTCACTTTATTCTATATGTTCTCTTTATCTGTTCTTGTAAGAAATGCTCTCTTAAAGGTTTACTCGATTGTAGGCTGGTGGAAGAAGCTGATTTCAGATCCACTGCAGAATTGTTTGCTAAGAAAGATGATGAAAAGTCGCTTGATAGTTTCATTCCAAAATCTGAAAGTGACTTCTTGGAATACGCAGAACTCATTTCTCATAAACTTCGTCCATTTGAGGTGTGTTGAATTAGCTTCATTTTGTTTCCTTTTTTTAATTAAATGTGGGTGTAATACCTGACCTGGCAAAATGAATACATTCTTTAATGCAGAAAAGTTACCATTATATCCATTTACTCAAGGCAGTGATGAGACTGTCCATGACTTCCATGAAAGCTGCAGATGCAAAAGAAGTTTCAACTTCTGTGAGTGCAATTGCAAATGAAAAGATAAAAGCTGAGAAAGAAGCCAATACTGGCAAGAAGAAAACAGGTATGTGTTTCCACTATTTTTTTCTTAAACTATCAACAGTAAGCCTAGACATTGTGAACTTGGTTTTTTTTTAATTTTTTTTTTTTGTTTTCAAGTCATGGATTTTGAAACATTAGTTAAATGAAATGAAGGTGTTGGTTCAAAACAGGGAAAATCTTGAGTATTCTGTTGTACAGGCACCTTCTGCTAAGATTTTGGTATTTGCGGCTCGAGGACCCATATGCAATCCCCAGATACTGAAATCTCACTGATGGTGCCAAGGATTTATCCTTTTAGGATGTTGATGAATATAGCATATAGCTTTTTAATTCAACTTTTTGTCAATGAATTTGAAACTAACCAGTTGATGGTTTGCATGCTCTGTCCTTGCAGCTGGCAAGAAAAAACAGCTTCATGTTGGTAAGCCCGGCGATGATTTGGAGGGTGATACCTACGATGCTCTTGATGACTACGACTTTATGTAATCTGTTTGGTTGATAGGCATTACATTTTTGGGGTCTGCATGTTTCATCATAAGCACATTAAACCACCATGATTGATGATGATGATTGAGTGAAAGCTGTAAACAATGTTGTTAAAGAGGAAAACATTGCGTTTTTTGCCTTTGTTTTTCAACTTGTTCTGTTGAACCCTTGAAAGACATTATTCATATTCGAATCAGGCACTTGTTCCGTGCTTCATCTTTCTCAACTCCCCATTGAGCTTTCGTATTAGCTCGTGCATGGCTCATCACCTAAAAACCATTATTTCATGCAACTCTCAATTCTCTGTTGAACACTCGGAGCATTTTTGTCTATGCTTGTCTTGCGTTTCGAACCAGCAAAAAGCAGCTAAAATGAAACGTATAAAAACTAGTATAATTAAAAAGAAATATCAAATTATATGTCCAGTGATTAAAATCATCAAGCCTCGTATCCTATTATAAGTCTCAACATACATAATCTTCAACCAATGAAAAAACCATTATTTCATGCAAGTCGATCCCTTTCCCATTTATAAATTCTTAGAAAAGATCATATATATAAAACTAGAAAAGCAAATTTTATTAAGGATTTTCATTTTTCATGCACTATATTGATATCACGAGATTGGTTTATAAGATAAAAATCTACAGTCATAAATCTATCTCATTCCATCAAATCCAATCTTCCATATAAAACGAGAACAAACAATTCAAGTTATATAAAAAAAATCCCTTAGGGACTAAATCTAGAAACAACTTGTGATCTGAGACCTATTTGATAATTTGCTTGGAACAGCAAATATTTAATATCTCCATCAAATCCAATCCCCAGTTAACCAACCAGCTTCCTTTCCATCAAGCAAAAGAAAACTCCCTCTGTAACCCTCTCTCTCTCTCTCTAGAACGTTTTTCGAACTGCGTAAACCGTAAATGGCGGCTCAAGAGCCGGAGGTGATCAACGGAGTGGAACCAAGCAAGAAGAGAGGGGACAAATGCGATCAAGAAATTGATCTGTACACTGTTATCCACCGTGTGATTGTTATGATCTTGTACCCTGATCCAGGAAGCGGTGCATCATCAACTTCTCTGCTGCAGCGGATCAAGATGGTGTTATCGGAGAACTTGCCCTTGCTTGGCGAAGGTTCTAGAAACAGTGGAAAGAAGCTTCTTCAATGGACTCAGCGAGGCAGTCCTTTAAGAGCTCTCCTTGTTATCTCTGTAAGTGTGTAGTTTCACCTTCTTTTTTTTTTTGCTTTGCATTGATTGGTTGTACTCTGTGCTTTGACTTGTTCGTTACTGAATTTTGAGTGAGAATTGCGAGAAATAAACTTTTTTTAGTAGAACTTACTATTTTGAGTGTTTTTTTTTTATAATAATATTATATATTAAGTTATGTAGTTATGTGGGACTCACCATTCCAACATTTAGCGTTTAAGTTGAAAAAAGTTAAAAAATTTCAACCATTTTAGAGATTATATTTTAATTTTCTGAGTAGATTTTGATTTTTTACAATAAATAATTTTGATTTTTTTTTCACGGGGGAATTGATGTGGTAGCACTCTTGTTGAAGATTTATTGATTCTATATTACATTTTTTTTGTGGAATTTTAAAGATATTGGATATATTACATTTTCTCGTTTTTGTGGAATTTTAAAGATATTGGATATTACAAAATCAGTTAAAATCTTATGACTAATTTGTAGAAAATAAAAATTCCTGCAACATTTTTTTTCCTATTTAATAATTTAGCTGATATTGATTGTACTGGACATAGACCTAGTCAGCTTAGTGCAATAAGTGTCGGTAATGAGAATAATATTTTTAAGTTACTTGGATTGGTCGAATAAGTAGTAAGGACCACAGTTCTGAATTCTATTTGATCTCGATAGTTTTCAATCTGGTAACTAGAATTGTGCACCACATTGTTTCTGAGTGTTGATGGGATTCGACTAACCACATGGCGTTATATGATTTAGTGGAGTATGTTGTCTGAACAAGTCAAGCTCTGCCTGCTCGCCTTATCACAGTTCTGAATTCTATTTGATCTCGATAGTTTTCAATCTGGTAACTAGAATTGTGCACCACATTGTTTCTGAGTGTTGATGGGATTCGACTAACCACATGGCGTTATATGATTTAGTGGAGTATGTTGTCTGAACAAGTCAAGCTCTGCCTGCTCGCCTTATCACAGTTCTGAATTCTATTTGATCTCGATACTTTTCAATCTGGTAACTAGAATTGTGCACCACATTGTTTCTGAGTGTTGATGGGATTCGACTAACCACATGGTGTTATATGATTTAGTGGAGTATGTTGTCTGAACAAGTCAAGCTCTGCCTGCTCGCCTTATCACAGTTCTGAATTCTATTTGATCTCAATACTTTTCAATCTGGTAACTAGAATTGTGCACCACATTGTTTCTCAGTGTTGATGGGATTCGACTAACCACATGGCGTTATATGATTTAGTGGAGTATGTTGTCTGTACAAGTCAAGCTCTGCCTGCTCGCCTTATCACTGTTGATTGGAATTTGGAGGAAATTAATAAAGTGATCTTTTTTATTAGCAGAAAAGCTAATTGAGGCACTGGCATTATGAGTGATGATTTCTTAGTACAAGGCTGTGATTTTTCATTCCTTTTCCCACTTTGCGTCTTTCGTTTGTTTTTTTCAAGATTATTGCAGTTGCATTGTATTAAGTTGCAGTGCAGCTTATTTTCTTGAGTACTTAAATTTTGTACTGCTGCCTTTCATATTTTGTCTTCAGGACTTCTCATGATTCTGTCTATTTTTCAAACTGTTACAGGTTGGGACTATTGCTCTTCTTTCCTTGACAGGAGTGCTTGTATTTATGCTCTTCTTTGTGGCAGCTACTTTCAATGCTATTGTCATCTCTCTTCTCATGTCCTTGGCAGCTGCAGGAGGCTTCTTGGCTCTGTTCTTTGCCTTTCTGACAGCTATATACATAGGGGCATTATCAATAGCTGTATTTGTCATTTCCACTGCCACGATTTCAGCAACTGTAGCTGTTCTGATCGTTACAGGTACACAGAATCCAGCTTTCTATCTTTTCTTTGAATTTATACCTAGAAAAATGTTCAGCTTTTCTTCCTTAAATTGGTTAGTGAGTTAAATGTAATGCATCTCAAGTAAAAATTTTTTTAGAGTTCATAGTTGATGCAAACCCAGTCTGTTATGTGTGATAAATATCTGCAACTCCTTGATTGGAACTTAAAATTTGTTTGAATCAGGTTGGATTGGATTCTTCTGGACTGTCTGGCTGGTGACAAAGAAAAGCATTGGAGTTGCCAAGCACTCATTAACAGTGACTGGATCAACAATTTCAGCTTACTCTTCTTCCAGGCATGCTAAGGACCGCAATATTGAACTAAACAAGTTGGAAGCTTGAAGTGTCGTGGTGATCAGATGTTCACTCATGTAAACATATCCTCTTATGACCTGGATATCAGTACTTGTTTTTGCTTTCAATAATCTCCCAGGAACTGCTGCGATTGAAGCGTCTATGATCATCGATTGTTGCTTGTGTATAGCCTGGAAGCATATGATAAGATTTTGTAGTGTAGTTTGAAAGCACATATGGTTCATGATGTATGCAATTTTTTTTTTTTGTTAACAGTGGGTGTCCCGATCAGCTTATGTATACCTTGACTATTTGCTATATGGGTTGTAGCTTGCGTTACTCGTTTATCACTCTTTTTCCTGCCTCTCCTACTACCTCATGTAATGTTGCTTCATACAGGGAGATGGTATGTGTTCGGAGCACTGGAAACCTGGTAGCTATAGGAGAAATCTCACCTCGCCTGAATATACAAGTCGGATCCCGAGATTGCCTGTTTCGATAATTCTCTAGTGTTGGCCAATGTTGCCCTGGGATCCTGCATATGATGTGCTGTGACATACATAGGATTTAACTTGGAAATGTTAGCCTATAATGCTGGAGATGGGCGGGCTCATTGCAGTTAAAATGTTAGGATTGAGACTAGGAAAAGGAAGGTCACTAGAAAAAAATCCTTAAAACTCTTATTAATCTCAGGTCTTTCAGTGCATGTGACTGAAACCTCATGAAAGTTTATCCACAGAAATTATGTATACGAGGACAGAGAAGAACTTGTTTGGCTTGGTTTCAATTTTAGGCAGATAGGTGAAAAGGATAGTGCACTCAGCTCATAACGATCTTTAGCTCAGTGATTACACCAAGGTTGGTGTCTTAAAATTGAAAAGGTTCAGAATTCAAGAGTTTCTTACAAGGCACATCAAACCCTAAATTTGGATATAGCAAGGACCACAGCAATGGATTGGTTACTAAATAAGGAAACTGTGGACTTTGTCTTCTTGAGACAGCGTTATTTCCCGCTGCTTGGTTCAGATAGAAGTCAGACATCAATGCTGGTAAACAGAAAGGGGTTTTCTCCAAAATCAAAATGATTGCTAGTAATTCCGTCATCAAATTTCAGCTTTACAAGTAATCAAGCAGAAACAAAAGTGGCAGGATGCTTCCTGTTTAGCTAATATTGCCCTTACTTTCTCCATTGAGAACGATAGTTTTGCTTCATTCTATGCCACCGAGATTATAACCAGAACCAGAATAAAACATAGGCTGAAGAAGACGTGATACGTGATCGACACAATGAAATGAATTAATTAGCAGTAAGTACTCCTACTTCCCCTTTCTCCCATTTCTCTCATTGCTTATCCTCCTGGTTTCTTGTTTGTTTCCACAAAACACACATTTTCTTCAAGCAAAAAAGACTTAAAATGGCACAGAACTAGAACTAATAATTATGTATCTATGCCTTCCCTCTCATTCATGAAGACCATGAAATTTTACTCACGGAACTCAATATAAGGAAAAAAGGAAGACAACCATGGTATATAGCAATTGTTTATGCATGATCAGCAATGTTCTTTCCCCGGCCAATCTGGTCTACCTAATGTGAACTCCAAGCTGGGGTTCTTGCAATCCAAACTAGACCCCAAGTAGCTTTTCGGCCGAGTCGAACCGCTTTCCTGCAGTATTAATTAAGAGAAGTACATGCACCTCTTGTAAGTAATCAATCAAGTAAATCCATATAATTAAACTCTTATCCCATATGTTAGATTTCTGGAAACTTTGAAAAATCTTTAAGGAATTCTAGACTTTGGGATGGTACCTCCATGAGTTGTCCAGATTTTTGTTGTGACTGGAACGTTCCTTGTCTGTGCCCATCCATGTCATTGGAGTTTGTTTGCGGCCATGCTTCCCTACCACTGAAATGTAACATAATTGAATTAGCTTGAAATTATACTGGCACGGTGCACAGCAATATCTTTGTTCTAGCTAGAGCGGAAAGAATTTTCATCAAGCCATATTAAGCAAAGTCTTTCTCTCATGAGGTTGTCTACAAGCTATATAGCATATAATAAGGAGAAGTTCTTGTCTGTCAATATATGAAAAATGCATCCATTAACATAATTGTTATCATAATTCATCATAGCATTTATTAAACAATGCATATCATTATCTATAGCTGAATTTATAACATTGATTTAGCTGAAACTTAAGCATTTTGAATGGTAACATTATCTCTAATTTCAAAGCTAATTAAGAACAACTCAACTTTCATTTTCACTGACATAGAAAGGTTCGATTTCTGTCATTTTCTCTTAACAATAGTCCAATATAAATCACATTCAACACATGCACAAGGGCTATAGAGGAAAGGATGACGGAAGAAATGTATGTATGGAGACAAAAGCTAAACCCTTGTACCTATGCAATGCATGCCATTTCAATCCATGCCATTGAGTGTTTAAGAAAAGCCTGAAAAGGATGTTACAGGAAGGGACGAAGATGCCTTTGATGAACTGTTCTTCAAAGCTATGACATTTGAGGAAATGTCAGCATAAAAAGTGTAAGTTGCTTCCAATCTAGGTGGCTCTAAAATCCCTAATTCAAACATTCTTTTTCAGACAGGGTAGTATCTAAGATCAGAGGTTTTAAATACTTAATTTTGAGAATTACTAGTACCCTTATGTTTCCACTTAATTGTAACAAGAAATCAAAAGTAATCCTTGATATTTTTATTTTTATTATATCTTGTTTTAATTATTTTTTTAAATTTTTTTATTTAGAAATACATCAAAATCAACACATCAAAACAATAAAAAAACATAAAATAATAATTTTAAACAAAAACTAAATTTATAATGTGTTTCCAAACACTACCTTGATATTTATTACAAGTTAGGTTAGGCATGAAATATTATAAAAACATTCTGTGCATGCTATATATAGTTGCATATTGCAAATTTTCACGTTAATACATGCCCAATACAATTGCACTCTTTAGCATTACAAACAGAATAAAGAACCATAAATATCAATTAAAGGACTATACATATATAGTGGAAGCAAAAAAACCAGTGGAGAGTAGAAATATCAATATTTAAATTTTAACCTGGAATTCTACGTGCTATTTAGTGGAAGCAGGTGCTAATTAATTATTAATGAACTACTAATTAAACAATGCACAACACTAGGATTGTTTAATTGAACTTTAAGAAGAGGAAAGCACATAAGAAGTCAAGATGGGAGCCGATGTTCTCGGTGATATATGCAATGTGTCTCTTGGAGGGAACAAGAACCAGCTGGGTTTAACAGTAATATATATATGACAATATTATATAGTAATTTTAAAAAGAAAAAGAAAAAGTGCAGCTGAGGGAATTGCTTCCTAATCAGTGTTTGATTGCATTTTAACTACTTTTCTTTTTTATATAATTAATACGAATGAATTAAAGCTACTACTGCAAATCTCATGTCTGCAGGAAGATCTTCCAAGACACAAAAGATCAAGAAAGAAAAAGAAGAGCATATATATATAATATAGAAAGCAAAAGCTGACTGCCTACAACATGCAAGAGAAGAACTCTTTTCATTCCTCAAAAATGGTGTGGACGTGAGTGGGTTTTGGCTTTCTAAGCTGATCAAGTACCATGCAAAAAGAAAACAAAAGAAGAAGAAGAAGAAGAAAGCATTCTATTTCATTAGTCCATCACTCTCCTTTCAAAAAAGTGTAGGGCACAGAAGAGAGGCACTGAAAAGAGAGACTGAGGTACCTCGAAGAGTTACTCCATAGAGTTGTAGTAGTAGTAGAAGAAGGGTAGTCCATGTCTTGTTGTACAGGTGACCCATCTGATTGTACTCCTCTTTGCAGCCCACCCCGCTCATTTGCAGTACTATAACTTCCAATTGGAGACATGTCTTCTTCTCCAGATCCATCTGCTTTACCCTTCAACAAATTAATATTTACGCACCAAAACCTTCAAATAAAATGCAAATTAAAGCATGCACACACATTCTTATATTGTACACAAAAACACACCACAAAATTCTTGAATGTACATATGCGCGAGTGTTAGATGTGTTTGTGTGTGTGTGTACATATAAGATATATGCATGCAATGCACTAAGTGTATATGTTGAAGAGAAGAAACAAAAATAAGACCATCTCCTCAAAAAAAGAGAAGAAAAGGCTGAAATAATGAACTAAACAACGCGAATTACCTGAAGAGGATGCAGGCTTGTCAGTGGTCTTGACAGTTCTATACATCTGCAAAGTCCAATAGGAATCCGTAGGTAGTAAAACAAAGACTATTCAAAGGAAGAAATATGAGCTAGCAAAATAAAATTAAACAAAATGAATAATTAAATTTAGAATTGAAAACCCTTTTCAATTTTTTATTTTTTTTAAATCAATCTATGGCTAGCTTCTTTTTTTCTTCTCTCTCTGTGGGCTTCTGTGCTTGTCTTGGATTGATTCATTAATCACGAGGTTGATGTTTGATAAGGTTGTATAGTAATGAGTAAGTGTATTATTGAGAAATCATGACTACTTTTGTCTGTCATCATCCTCTCTCTCTCTCTCCCCTCTTTGAAAGCAGAAACTTGTCTGTCTGAGACCTTTCTGATGTTTCAGGCTCATTTCCTTTCTCTAGTATTCTTTAACCCGCCCATTCACACTGCCTTCTTTGGCTACTGTGCCTGTGGGAGACACCTTCCTCTCCTCTATCCTCCTCACATTCTAGATAGAGGGAGAGGGAGAGGGAGAGGGAGAGGGAGAGGGAGAGGGAGAGAGATTACCTGTAAATGGCTCTTGACATGAGCTAATGTGAGATCTTTGACATCCATGAGTTCAAGAACTGACTTTGGAGTAGCTCCTATAAACAACGAGCCAATCCAAGAAAAAAGAAAAAAAAGTACTAAAGTCAAAACAAAACATTGAGAAATCTCTAAAATTCATAGTGTTTGTCTAAAACTCAAAGACCAATCATTCACACACAAATTATTGTAGTAGCAAAAAGAGGAAAAAAAGAGAAAAGAGCAGAAGAAAATTTTGAAGCTCTTTACTTTCATGGCCTCCAAGAAGCTCAACAGCATGAACAAATCTAGCATGAAGAGTGCTAGTCCATCTCATTCTCGGTGCTCTCATGCTCCTCTTTGTTGGAAGCTTTGGAAAGAATCTTGATCTAATCAACCCATGAGGAGAACCTTCAGTAGATCCAACTCCATATTGATTATGGTGGTGGTGGTGCTGGTGGTGCAATTGGTGGGATTTGAAAGCATCCATTGACAGCCCATTGAATCTTGTTGTTGGTGCTAATCTATTGTAAGGACCTGGAAAAGCTTGATTAGGTCCTGATGAGTTTAACATGGACATGGGATCTAAACCTCCTCCTCCAATACTATAAGGTAAGGAAGTGGAAGAAGAAGAGTGAGGATTAACAGGAGGGAAAAACGAGGAAGAAGGGTAGGGCATTTGGTAGAAGCACATCTTGGGATCTTTATTCTCTCTTGATGAATGCTCTAAAGGCGTAAAAGGAAATGAGCGGTTGTGATAAACTGGAATTCCTTTAATTGGTCTCAAACCATCTGATACTTCAAGCAGAGAAACCCCATGATTTATATGATTCAAGTGATGAGTGGTACTATTAGAATGGTGAAGATGCTGCTGCTGATGATGATTATGACTTTGTTGATGATAAGGGTTGAGGTGAGGTAGCTCTACAGCTCTTGAACTTGATAGATTTCTTCTACTTCTTCTACTTTCTTCATCAAGGCCAGTTGTTGGATGCGCTAGAGAGAGCTCTATATAAGCTTGAGAATCACTTCTCATGGAGCTAACTGTGTTGGGCTTATGAGTGGCTTCTTGTCTGCCCAAAAGATTGAAGCTTGCATCCACTTTATTGCTAATGTTATTGTTCTTCTTGTTACATAGTGAAGAAGGAGAGGAAATATTTGGAGGACTAATGTGTAAAGAAAGATCAGGAACTGGGTTTGAAGAGGGTTCAATGAAAACCCCTTCTAAGGGCATTTTCTTTACAAGCTAGTGGCCTTTTCCTCTTGCTAATGTAAGCTAGCTAGCTTGCTTGGAAGCAAAGCAAAAAAGGGCAAGCATAGTGAAGAGTGTGTGTCTTTAATCCCTTTTCTGATCTCTTCCTTCTCCTTGACAATACATGTAAGAGCTAGCTAGCTAGAGAGATGGAGATGTGGCCAGCTTTGACACCAGATAGATAAAAAGCTTGGAAAGAACACACCACAGATGAATTTCTACTTTAAAGACTTAAAGAAAGAAAGAGAGAGATGAAGCAAAGAGAAGTGTCTTTAAATCTTCATCAGCAAACCAACATGCTCAAGAAAGAACGAGAGAGAGAGAGTGCGTGTGAAAGGTAGATAGAGAACAAGAGATAAAGAGGGGGAGGGATTTGTGTTGTTAGGCAAGGAAGAAGAAGGGAAATAAAAATAATTAAATAAATATATAGAAAAAAGAAAATTGAAATCTTGAAAGTGCATTGAAAGGCAATGGGTTTTGGTTCGCACACCTCGAGAGTATATCTTGGAAAATGACACTAAGAGACGAAGAAGAACACAAGGTATTTCTCTATCTAGTCAAAACTCAATCACTCATAAATAAATAAATAAATATATAAAATAACCTTAAAAAAAGAAAACTTTCCATCACTATGATTTTCCTTCCCCGTAGAGAACGGGATAACAAATGTTAGAAAGAGAAAGACTCATCCTTGGAGGATTCCTCCTCCCCCACACTCTTCGCCCCACCCCCCCTTCTCTCTCTATGCAGCATACTTAATAATTCCAAGAACTTTTACTTTTTTTTTTTTTGCAAGGATAAAAAAATATTATTTTAGGATGCCATTTCTATGCTTAAATGGGTTTGGTCGGTAATTATGCAATATTTTTATTTCCTCTAAATACATTAAATTAACGTATAAAATGCGTTCTTAATTAAAATTACTTGAAAATATAATTTAATTTATCTTGATTAACGTGTAAATAAATATTATATAGTACATATATAATTTAATTATTTTTCTTTTTCACATTATGAGAAGTTATTGAGATCATTAATTAGTAGAACAGATTACACACAACAACAACTATAATAATAATAATAATAATAATAATAATACATGTATTTTTGTATTATATATGGGTAGACCCATTGACTTTTTATATACGTACGTAGTAAGAGACCCACATAAAGGGTTGTTTGTTTGCTTTAATGTGGATACATCGTAAACCCTAATTCTACATTACCTTCTAATTCCCTCTCATTCTCCCAAATATTCCCCTTCTAATAATAATCTTTCAACAATCTGGTCTCCAGGCATGATCGTGTGTAGATTTTTGTAATGGAGTCATCCACATGAACCATACTTACACAATATATAACAATTCTCATCCTCTAGCTAGCCAGCTCTAGCTCATTGACTATATACATATCTGCTAGGGTTTCACAAAACCCTAGGCGAAATCATAAGTATAATTTATTATTATGGGATTGCTAAGAACTCTATTGTAGAGAATTGGGAAGTACTAACCCTGATTTTTTTTTTTTAAATCTTTTGATGCAAAGTGTTTGCTGGAGATTACAAATTGACTTTTTCTTGGCAGCCAGCCCCTTAGTAAAGATTATTTAGCTATCAAAGTGGTTATTTTAATAATATTTTTTTATTTTATAAAATTTATCTTTATATTAACATTTTAAAACAATCTAAAAACACAAAAAAATAAAAAAAAACGATTTTTTAATTGAAAAACAAGTATCTTAATTAGGTGTGAATATTCTAATGTAGTTGATCTTACTGTTTGCCACTTTCTCCAATGTTAGCGAGGACAAAATACTAATTCATAGGTGGTGTTTGGATGGTGCATTAAATGCAAAATAGGGTAATAGTAAATGCTGTTGGTTTTTTTAACTTCTAGGTACGTAATACATATTTTGTATTGTGATTATATAGAAACTCTCACCTACATACACATATACAGTGAACCATTGCTTTTTCGGTACAATTAATATTAGCACTGACTTCCATATTTATTGCCGCACTAATCCTCATTGCTATTAAATCAGCTTTTCGTTATCAAATTTGGGTTAGGTTTTAAAAAAATTAGATGAATTTATGAGACATTTTATTTTATTTTTTGTATTTTTCTTTGAATTTAAACCCAAAATAACAATATAAGTTTCAACCTCCCACATTCTACATCAACGGTTTCATAAATATCTTATTTTTTTCATTAATTAGGGTCTTGCTGATTTCAACATCAATTAACTACAACTATAATAGTTAAGAGTGATGAACCCCAAGGTTACAATCAGTATTTAATTAGATCCTATGCCCAAATCTATTTTTCAAACATAAAGATACGACAACTTAATTATTTTGGATGTTAGTGGCGTGCAAAATAACAGATCTCTACTTGTGGATGTGTTAGGGTTAATTAATTATAAAATTATGATTTTGAAGGAGTGATTATTTAATATTATGGTCTTTAAAAAATTTATTGGTTTACGAGAATCTGAATAAGATAATTAGTTGCATGAGAAAGACGCATCACCTTAGTGTATTCTATCTATGGTAAGATGCATTGATGATTAATTATTTTTTTTTTCTAGATCATATTTCTATTCGTTGATCTGTTTAAGATTTGAGACAGATCCCTCTCACTAAGGAGATATTTGCTTTATCAGGCTAAAACCTAATTATTCTAAAGCTCAAATTTTAATGTTGTAATTATTTCTACCCTATATCTTTAATACCTGAAAATATACTTTATAGAGTAATTTTATACCCCCAAGTATTAAAGTTTATAGTTAAGTCCTAACATTTCTTCTTGTTAATTCATCGATAATATTTGGGAGGGGGGGTGTTATGAAATTTTTTGAATAAATTGAAAATCTCAATCAAATATTACAGACATAATCATCATTGGACAAGTTTAAAACATTAATTTTTAACTGTCCATCGGTAAAGAAGCCTCAAATTAAAATACTAGAATCCCTAATTTCATAACAGATACACCTTATTTCTTTTATGTCTTCCTCTTCTCTACAAAAAAAATCAACATTTCTCTCCTTTTCTTTCTCTTTCTCTCTCAATCTCTTCTTCTTAACTCCTTCTCTTCTCTCCTTAGTTTTACCTTTTTTTTTATGTGTATTATGATGACATAAATTTGTTCTTGTTTTGTTTTTATCCTTGCAAGAAATAGTGCAAGCTTTATTAGTTGGATTAAGAGGTAAGATTTTTCATTTTTTGCCTATTGTTTTGCATTATATTTGGTTTTTTGAACTTTTTTTGTTGGAATGTTGTTGTTAGATTTTTTTTGTTTTTGAATTGATTGTGATGTTTTTGTGAAATTTTGTTGTTGAATTATAAATCCCTAGCTAATTTGTTAATTATAGGGTTTATGAGTTGTGAAATTTTGTTGTTGAATTATAAATCCCTAATTTGTTAATTATAGGGTTTATGAGTATTTGTGATTGAAAATGTGAATTTATGTAATTATGAGTTAATTGTGTTTTAGATAACATGATTAATGATTTAATTGAATTTTGTTGTTTAATTTGAGTTTATCATAATAAATAATATATATTAGTTGTTGAATTTAAAATTGTTTATAAAGTTAGTTTGTGTATATAATGTGATTATTTGTTAAATACAAATACAAATTTAATTTGTGACTTTTGTATATATAAAATATGAATACTATATATTAGATGGAATTATTTGAAAACAAGATCGAATTTAAATTGTGTTGTAATAAGAATATTGAAATAATGATCGAATTTAAATTGAAACTTGACATTGTTGAAGTGGTTAATGTCTCAAAGCATATGAATTGAATTGTTAGGTTCAAATTAATTATTTAAAAGTTTTAAATTAAATAAAGTTAAATAAAAAATAAAAGCCAACCAAGTCTTACAAAAAATATTTATATTGAAAAGTTAGAAGCTATATAAATGATAGTAAGCAAGCCCATATAAATATAATGAATAAAATTTAGAGTTTTATACTAATAGACACATGAAATAAATGACTTAGAAGTTGAATAAAATAAACTGGTTTGTGACAATGTATTATTAATGTGTATTTGTAGGTAAACAAATTTTGGGTAGTCTCCTGTCTTCCGTACGTATATGGGAGATGTTGTGGATTTTTTTTAATAGGAATAGTTTACGGTATCTTGATCATTTAATTTGTGTAGATGCCTAGGGAAAGTCAGTAACACGTTATATGAACATGATCACAACTAGTTCTTCTAGCAGCTTTTCTAATGACCATGAGTCGTTAGGTGCTGACAATGAACAAGCACTTGGAGCACATGCAACCTCTCTCAACATGGACTCGTCGAGTGCGATGCTGCCACGCCACTAGGGGTCCATTTAGAATGGGATTCATTTACTAGAAAGTACTTTGCCCAATAAAAGTCCAACCACTCAATGTAAGTTTGTTTTCCTTTCATTATTAAAAAATAAAGAATAGTTAATAATTTTTGAAAACTTAATTTCAATTAACGAATATAATTTCAGGTTTACAAATATTATGGTTGCCTGAATGATAACACTGATGATGAAATTGTTGATGGAAGTGTCATTGTTTCAATGAAGGTAGGTTTTCAAAAACCCTAAATGGAAACCCATTATTGATGCATGATTCAGAAAGTTCAAGGTTAATATATACTTAAACAATTTTTTTATTATGTTAATTCAGTTATTTATTAATATTAATGAATTAATTCTTTTACAAATTTGAAGTGCAAAGAAAAATCTTACTGTGATAGGGCTGACTATACTTTTGTCAGGAGGGTTTGAGAGAATTACAATGCAACTAGATAAGATTGAAATATGAATAAATATTTTTTATCCAAATGTTAAAATTTTATTTTTTATTTATTAAGCAATAATTCACTTGTACCATATAGTTACATGATTTTTGGTATAAAGGCGCATGAAAAAGGCTAAATTATGCTAAAAAAAGGAGAGCTTCCAGGCTGGAAAGACATGGTGGTTTGGAAGGATTTCAGATCTTTGTACGTTTTGGAGGCTATATGGGAAAAATATATTTAGCACGTCATGTTCGAGTGTTTCGTGCAACAGTCACAATCTAGTATAGAGAATTAGAATATAAATATTCATGGTTCCATTACCACATACACTAACAAATCCATTTCATTCGTTTCACATGTAAATCAAATGGTAATATTTTTTTTTATTACATCCATTTTTTAAATTATTGTTTTATATGAATATGTTTAACTAACAGGTTTTTTTCTTGTAGACTATGAGTTTTGGATGCAAATCAAGACCGATGAAGAGCAAAATGATGACCGTCGAAAAGGAATGTAACAACTTGTGGATAGTCGAGCTAAGAAGTTCGTGGTATGTTGAATTTCAACAATTTCTTTTCTTAAGTTTCTTAAGTTATTATTTTTTTTAATTTGCTGATTGTTTTTTTTTAATTGAGAAAAATATAACACCTAGTTGTAGGAGAGATATGAGGACAATCCTTTGGCCCATCCGAAAATTGATTCGGAATTATGGTTGAAGGTAGGATCGTCCGGTGGACCCGATAGAAATCGGGTTTACGGTATCTCAAACACTACGACCGAGAACTTGCCGACAGCCCAAAGTGTTTCAGCTGTTGGATGCTTGTAATCAGTTCTGAGCATTCAATCTTTGGAGTTCCAGGCAATTTTCAACCAACAAGTTGAAGCTCGGAACCCATCTTACTGCTGAGATGACCAAATTTCAACAATTTTACGTGGAGCTAAAATCACACATGGGTGGTCCATGTGCCCCCCTTTATCACCCCTTGGTCCAGCAAAGACCCGCCTTCTCCTCCTATAGCCTCTCTCTTCTAGATGAATTGTATTCGAACTGATAAAATTTTAAATATGTAATAAATATTTAATATTTAATTTAATTATTTTCTACTCTATTTAATATTTTTGTTCAAAAAATATTTTTAAAACACTACGGATTGACGGTCTTACTGAGATATTATATTCTAGAGAGTTGAAAAAGAATTACTTCAAATGCTACTGTCACTGTTTAATCACTGATGATTTAATTCCATTGGTAATATTAAAAAATTACCGATGAAATTACATATAGTCTTTTTATCGGTGATATGTCATATTCATCAATGGAAATATCGACAAAATAAAATGGATATTTTTTTTTTGTTTGGTGCTCTTTTTTATCTATAAATCTATCTGTGATTATATTATTGATGGAATGAGTAATAAAACAATAATCACTGAGGAAAGTTTTTCTGATGAAAAGTAACAATTTTTGAGCCCGTCGGTAAAAGTCTTGGCCAACAGAATTAGTTTCTAACTACCGGCAGAATGTTTCCTTTGATAAATTATAAAATTATGAAGTGAATGGTACCTAAACATTCTCACTAGCTTCCAGCAATATATATATATATATATATATATATATTCCACATTATGTTTTTTATTTTAAATTTAATGATAGTGCTTTAAAATTTAATGACAGCGCATGGTTTCATATACAAAGAGATAATACCTATTTTGCCTCCTCTATTTATAACAAAAAAGAAGTTAAATTATCCCCCCTGTTTCATTTTCTGGTCAATTTGATCTATAATTAAGAAAAATGGTGGCTAAATTAAGCCTATTAAAATGGTTTGCAAAGTCAGTTTGATCCCTCCTAACTTTTGCAAGGAAAAGTCAATTTAATTTTCCCCGATAATGTGACATACACACATGATGAATAAAATTGAACGAGATTGGCGACCCTTGTCAATTGGCCTGATCATTTAGCCCCATATTTTACCAATTATGTAAAAAAAGTGAATGAAAAATAAAAATAAAACGTGGAGGGAAATTTATTATTTAATTTAGTTTTTGGCTACAAATAAGGATTTAACTCTATATAACAACCAAGTTGATAGGCATGGTCTAACATCCTCTTATTTATTTATTTATTTATTTATAAACGAGAGGAGCATCATTAACTAAGATAAAAGTACAAGGCATGAAGCTAAAAACCAGACCATAGTAATATGTGCTTCTTGTCATCGGGATCGGTCCACAATGCTTCAAGCTTGTTAACTTCTATTGTTTAAATACCTATAACCCCCTCCTCCAAGAAAGACTCCAAATTGCTTGTAGCATTAATAATGCAAACAACCTTGAAAGCTATTGATGTGAGAGAGCAGAATTTCCTGCCCACTTATTGGTCCAAAATCTCATTATTTTTCCATCTCCAACTACAAACCTTGTTGAAATTCTTAAGATGCTTAAAGATACCTTATTAAAAATTTGTTTAATCCAAATATGTTTTTGTCTTGTGTTGTTTGGTCAATGATCTTCCCTATGCAAAATTTACTATTATTGGACAATATTGTCATAGGTGTAATTAGTAAGAAATAAAATTGTTTAATAAATCACATCATTCGTGGTTGGTTTGTGATTCTATCTATGAGAAATATATTATTATTGGACATTTTATAAGGATTGATTAGAAAGTAATAAAATCGCTTAATAAATTATAATATTTCAAAATCTATTTTTCTTGTGTTTTTATTATGTATTGGTTGGTTAATGATCTCTACCCATGACAAATAAACTATTATTGGGTAGTGTTATAGGGTGTAGTTAATAAGTAAAAAACAATCATTTAATCCAATATAAAAATATTTTCAAACTCTCTATTTATGATAGGTGTATCATCATCCAATAGTGTTATAGGGTGAAATTAACCAATAATAAATTACTTAAGACATCATTTTAAAATATTTTCAAACCCTCTACCTATGAAAAAGTACCATTATTAAGAAGTGTTTTTCTCGTGACTTTATCATGCCCATCGATCCTAACTATGATAGATGTACAATCACTGGGCAGTGTCATAGATTGTGATTAAAAAAATATTTTCAAGATTTTATTTTTCTTATCTTGTAATTTTCTTATCTTTTTTAAAATAAAGTTTTCTTTTCATCCTCTTGTGAATCTAGACTAATAGGTTTATTTTAATCGTAACAATGAACCATTACCGGGTGGAGTCATAAGGTGTGATTATAAAATATTTTTAAGATATCGTTTCTTATTTTCCTATCTCGTGATTTTGTTTTAAAAAATTAATAATAAGTTTTGTTTTTATCCTTTTGTGAATCTAGACTATGGGTTCAAGGGTACCTTGACAATACCCTTCTCAACTAATATCCCAATCATCTAGCTAGTCATTTTCAAAAAAGCAAAGACGTTGTTTTTAAATTAAAATATGACTATTTATGAAATTTTAATGTTGATGTTGATTTGTAAATATTTAATTCTTATTTTAATTTACATTTGTTTGCCCAAGTAGATGTGTATTTAATTTTATTCCCGTGTTCTTGTTTTTTAGGACACTTTTTTTTTATTATTGCAAGCGGATTTGGGTTGAATAAGTATGATCCCATATAGGCTTATTAAGTGTGAGTATTTACTTTTAGATCCATTTTGATAACATAACTTTGAACATGCTTATGCCTATTGTTTTTTCACTATACTTTTGGGTTCAATGCTCGTGTTTTAAAGTGAGGATTGAGTTTTGTTGCCAGATCCAGGTCCAGGTCTTCAATTGTTGACTTAGGTTATAATAATATTTTACATTTAATAATAAAACATGTATATACCGGTTTAAACAAGCCCTTAGCATGTAAGCATATTAAGCACCTTAATCATTAAAAATAAACAATAATACATATTATCTTAAATAAGATATATAGAATTATGAGTATGTTTTCTATTACATAACCACACCTTTATTTAGAATATCAATTAGAATTATTGGTTACCATAAAATTAGATATTAAATTTTTTTTTATTATTTTTTTTACATATAATTCACATTGATGTTCCATGCAATAAGTGTCATAGATGTCATCGCTTGGACTAAAAAAGAACAGCGCCACTTAACAATTGGGTTTTATGTCTTCAATAATGGAAGGACAAAATAGTTATAAGAATACAGAGAAAGAGCCTAGGCGGATGGCACATCGGGTAAATAAAATTAGCAAGGGATCAAAATAACATGCATTTAAATGTAGAGGGACTAAAACTCACAATGAAACCTTTTTTATACAAAACTAAGGTTGTGTTTGGTTAGTATTGTTCCAAGATAAAAAATAATAGATATAAATTTGTTTATTTTTGTGTTTCAAAATAAATTTAAGGTTGTTTTTTTTTTGTATGGAGAGAATAATCAAATATTATTAGGGAAATCAAAGAAAGAAGGAAGGTAATGGGCCATATTTCTTCTTTCAAAACCTTAAATACACTGTCCTATTGTCATGCAAAAATCTGAATTAAATCCCATATCTGTCTTCATGGCATGGCTGGAAATGAACCACGAGGGACCGGACACAACATTTGCTAAGAAATCCCACATAAATAAATATAATTTATGAAAAATCAGATCAGAAAGATATATATTCCACATGTATCTCATTAATTGGTTGTCAGTTTTGACAAGAATGTATGGTGGCGAATATGGATGGAATAGCCTGTGAGTGACATTACACTTAATATTTCTTTTCAGGTACAGCTCTATCAATGGACAGCCATTTTATAGCTTGGGTCCCGCATTTTCATTTCCTCGTTTTTTTTTTTTAAAAAAAATTAAATCATCTAATTAATTAGCTGCTATACTTGTTCGTTGTTTGAATCCATTAATTAAAAGCAGTGAAGGATTTTTTTTTTTAGTTTAACGTGAATGTCTGAGTCAGCTTCCGTGCATCTCGACTAATTTCACAAGCTCTGAAATTAACGATCATGTAAATCTCTAATGACCATTATATTAACAATCATATGATTCGAATTTGAAGTGAAGGATTTGTTTTTAATATGCTTTTAAGTTGCTTCAATCATTTTAGTACAAGAATACTGTAATAATATGTTTTTTTTTTATAGATTTTAGTTAGATTTAGAAATTTCATAATTCGAACATATATAAAGATTGCACAGTCTTTATTTATAATAACTTTTTATATATTTATTTTAATGTTGTATTTAATTATTTTATTATTATATCCCGGCAATAAAAAGAATAATTGTAGAATAATTTTGATAAAACTAGTAATGGTACATGATGAATAATAATAAGATCATGTCCCTGATCTCTCCTTCAAGTTGGATGCATAGTTATTAAACCTGTTCTGAGGTTGAATTAACTAGGAGGTCGGGTCCTAAGTTATATGAGTTGTTCCAAATTAACTCGGGAAATTTTTTAAAAATTATTTGAGATTTTAATATCTCATAAGAAAAAATTAAAAAATAATCTATGTGGCTATAGGCTATATATATTGTAAACAATAAAGTTTTAAATATTATTTCAAAAGATTTTTTATCTCACATTGAAAAGATACTATCTTCTCCTTTTAAGTTGAAGTATTTAAACAAAAATTATTTTCTATTCCACATTAGAAAAACATAACTTTCTTCCTGTGAACATAGAGTATATTTACTAATGGGTTTCCAATCCTACATTGCAAAAATAAAACATTATTCTAATATCTATATAATAGATTTTGATATGGGCTAGTATCTAATAAAAAAAGGATGGTAAACTTGCACACAAGGTTGGGTCGAGCAAGAGAAAAACCTCCAATTGTCCCTATGCGTGCGAGACAACGCCTATGTTTTCTGAACCTTTTGTCTTCGGTATTAATTTATTTTTGGCTCTTAAACTTAAACCACTATTTTAGTTTCCACCCAAAAAAATTTGTTCCAGCTCTGACTAGGTGTTTGTAGATTAATTTTTTGGTTTGTTAAAAAAAAATGTGAGCCTAATTTTTTGCTCTGTTAAAAAAAATAAAATGGACTTTGGTTCAAGCAACACTAATATATGTGAATCGAGGTATTTATAGTTTAGCTTTTTAGTTTTTTTTATTAAAATTTAAATTTTTTAGTGTTTTTAGATCATTTTAATACGTTAATATCAAAAATAAATTTTAAAAAATTAAAAATATTATTTTGATATGTTAAACAAAAAATATTTTGAAAACCAACTTTTACCACAGTACTAAACACCCCGCTTAACATATGAGGTCCACACATTTAACAATTGGCATCTAATTTACTGTATTTGTTTGGCTACAAGTGAATCCCTTTTAAAAATTGAATTTTAAGAAAAATAATTTTTAAGAAAATAAATTATTTTAATTTTCAATATTTGATTTATCATAGAAAGTTATTTTTTGATGTTTGAAATTATTATAAAAAATAAGATGAAAAATAATATATTTTGAGTTATTAAGTTTTTTAAAATAAGAAGATTTTTAATACTATCAAACATTTTTAGATAATATTTATAGAAAATACATTATAATACATAACATATTATATCAAACAATAATTATACATTTTAAATCATATAAATTGTATTAGAAAAGCTACATATTATAGAGAAAAGTTATTTTAATATATCATAATGTATTATTTTCTGCATAAATATATTTGTATTATTTTCAAATAATATTGTATATTATAAGTAGTTTGTTAATATATTGATGTTTATATGTATAAGAATAATAAAGTATTATACCACTTTGCACTAATTTTTTCAACCAGAAATTAAAACCTTAATTATTTAAATGAGAGCATAGCACGCCGACAAGCCAGGGCCATCATAGCCATACAAACATTATATATACAAGCATTTATAGCTATAAAAACCACTCCCAATACATTAAATGTGTTAGACAGTGTAAAAATAATTGTTTTTAAAATAATTTTTTATGTCGAAATACATACTAATAATATTTTTTTATTTTTAAAAAATTATTTTTAATATCAACCTATTAAAATGATCTAAAATGTACAAATCATATTAAATTTAAAAAAAAAATTGTTTTTTTTTTAAAAACACATTTTAAGAGTCAACAGAGCTACACTATTGAAAGCGGCTAATTAATCAGGCTAGAGTCAAATGATCTAAAATGATTTTAAATGTACAAATCATATTTATATATATATTTGTTGAGTGGACAGGCAAAATAAATAAATAAAAATAAGGGATAGAACAAGTCTTTCACTGAGAAATTAAATATGATTTTTGGAGGGTTTAATGGTAGACTCAATATATATATCGATCCTGGGCTCCAACAACAGTGCTCTATTCGCTGAACACCCATCCCCACCCGCTCTAGAGATTAAAATAAATCCTCAAGCAACTATGTTTAATGGCACTAACATATTGATCACTAGAAAATGGTTCCCTAGCAATTTACCCAATAATAAAACCAAAGTTTTAACCTAGATCAAAACCCTAACATGTTCCCCACAGAAACTTAAACATAAAATCCTGAATTTTATAGTCCCAAGGTCACATGCAAAACTTTAATTCCATGTAAACCTTAATCGAGCTGTGTTCCTCAACTTGGGGATAAAATAATCTTCTTTTTTTTTATGCAAATGCCCTAAATAAATTAGATCTCGAGTTACATAAAAGAGGTAAGTTTTTCGATTCCAACTTACAAGGCTTGATGCCATGCAATGTTAGTATCTAATCCCTAAAATTTATATCAGAAGTTTGACAACTCGAGGTGAGAAAAAAAAGGGAAAGGGCACGTTTTCCAAGCCATGTATGTAAATAAGCATAAGAAAATTTGAATCATGGAATGGTTATCTAGCCCCGATGCTAGCTCTCACATTAATGCTTTATATATGACCCAACAAGAGATATTAAAGGACGAGGAAGATCTAATTAAAAGAAGGGTGAGGAAAAGGATCACTCAATTTTTTTTTTAAGCCTAAATATGTGAAAGGAGATCACATGTACAAACCAAGGATCCAACTCTCTCCTTGTTTTGGGTATTAAATGCTCTTTCATTCTTTCAAAAACTTTTCCTTCTCCTTCGTCTACCTATACTCTCTGGCTAAGAGTAGTGTTACCTTTCACAAGTGATGAGACTTTACTTCTATGGAAGCTCAAGTACTTGATTAAAGGAGCTAGCTTGAGGGAGTCTCAGAGAGTACTCGTACTTTGAAAATCGTCTCCACCACAACTCCAAACAATAAATAGGTTTAGTAAAGTAGATTTGTTTAATATGCTCTTGATTTTGTTGGATTTGAATTTTAAAATTAGCATTTAAAAGAATTTATTCTCTTAAAACAATGATGTACATGGTATTTTATTGTTCTAATTAAAATAGAAGATTTGATCTCATTAAATTTTCTTAAAACGGTTTCTATAGATCAAATTTCAAATGTTTAAAGACTATTTTTTTCTTTTATTAGTTCGATAACTTTAAGGAAAACATATGTGATTGAAACTAGGTTTAATTTGTGTCAGCATTTTTTTACGTTTTCTTAATTATTCTCCCACATTTTTTTTTCACTCACATGCATGCGCTAGCTCTACCTTCTACATGTGCATAGATATTATTCATATATGCAGGGTTTTTTGAATAATTATAATATGTATTTGGTTTATATATACCAAAGGAAAAATTAATAATATATATCAAAATTAATACAATTTTAATCCATATAAATCAGCATGTCAGTATAATAATTTTCCAACCTTCCCCTTCACAGAGAAGTTCAAGTGGCTAATTTTCAACCATCCTCGATGCCTCTGCTTAATTTTTTTTTTTTAGATTAACATGGGTATTCGGGCCAGTTTGTATGTACCTCGACTAATCTCACGGATCCTGAATCTCTACTTATATTATTCATGTGCAAGATTGTTGATCAACATTATTTTCCACAGTAATTAGTGCTGGTGTTTTACTAAGATGTGGGGGGTGTAGTATATCACCTTAGTCAATTTATTTCTTCTAGAAAATCTTTCTATAAATTTGGGTAGGAATTGGATTTTTCAAACAATCCCTCAATTGAAAAGCTTAGCTGATATCATGAAGATGGAAGTTTTGACAAGACAAAGACTATATATATTTATTGTCTAGGTGGTGTATTTTTGTAACAATTTTACACAATAAGATTAACAATCTATCTTAATAAGAAAAAAATACGAGAATTTATTTCTCATTATTTGACTTAATAAAATTTGAACTTTAGATAGCATTTAGTAGCTATTTCGGGAAAGAAAAAACATGAAAAATAAGAACAAAAACATGTTTAGTTGAAAGATCAAAGAAGAAGATATAAAATAAAGTGAATTTATATACTTTTAAAATAGAAAATATAGAGAAACATGTTTTCTTTGTTTTTCTTGTCTCTGTTCTTTTTATCATGAGATAGTAACCAAACACTAATTTAATAATTTATAAATTTTAATTCATCAAAATACGTGCATGTGCGCACACACACTCCTATAAAGCAATTTCCAAATTAATTTGCATCTTTAAAGATTCATATCAAGTTTAAAAGAAAAAAAAGAAGAAGAAAGGTTTTTCCTTTTCATTTTAGATTAAAGAGTGACATATTTTGACCACCATTTATGCTACTATCAAATATATGTTAATTAGGATGAGTGGTTCTATTCCTAACTTTTTTTTTTCTTTGGGACAACATGATTTGGTTAGGTTTTCATGTGGGGGAGATAGATAGTTCACATTCAAAACATTCACTGCATATTCTTTAAGGTAACAAGGTTTTTGGGAAAAACAAATTTTCCTTCTTGACGGGCATAAAAGCTAGGTCCCTAAGATTTGGGAAGATCATCAAATAAAATGTCATGGATGTAAAGCAACTTAACATTTGATTTTGAAGCATCTTGCAATTGAATGTACTCATTTCAAGTAGTTTCACCATGCAAAACTTTAGTTGTACTAGCTAGCCAAGAAAAGTTTATAAAGAGCATAAGTGATAAGGAAAAATTCCTTACAACCCATTAAATACAACATTAAAGAATGTACTAGCTAGTAGATAATCAATTAACCTAAATGATAGTTTTTTACATTAATAATAATACAAAATTTGTTTTTCTAAAAAACTTATTGATCATCAGAATCTCATATGAAGAAATGCATTCCATTTTACTGCTGCTATCTAATTTTTGAAATATTTTTGAAAAAAACTAAAAAATAGCAAAAAAAAAAAAACAACAAAAACCCAAAAAAATATGTTCTTGATGTATTTGCGTCGTTTTCAACATTTTCAGCATCATCTCAGAAGGATTAAAATTTCAAATTTCTTTTCAACGCCTTCAGCTTTTTATGTATTATTTTTAAAATCATTGATTTTTCTCATTGAATTGACGTTGATGTTGCTTTTTTTTTTTAAAAAAATCAAAATACAATGTTAGACCAAGCAATTGGGAAAGAAGATAAAAATTTTCACCTATAAATAGATGACTACACACACACATACACACACAAGAGGGGGAGCCATTAGAAAAAAACCCTAAAGAAAATACCTAAAAAAAACCCTAACCCCTAATAAACCTAGCCACCAGCTAAAAAACCCCCCTCCCTGACCAGCTACTCCCTCTCTCAACCATTGTTGAGTTGCCACCAAACCTTTCCTTTGCCTCCATTCCCATCTTTACCACAAAGACTCCACCATTATCAGCCAGCCTTTCCTCCACCTCTGACCAACAACCCTCCACCGTGACAGACACCATCGAAAGAGAAGGAAAGAATCGTGACAGCCTCTAACCCTTCCACCAATAGCATTAACCTTCCTCCCGCCTACCCATCTTCAACCTTCAGCTGACCAACAACCTTTTCTCTTTGTTTGAATTGCCTTCGACTCGCCACAACCATTGGAACCAACTTTTCTAGCCTTTCCTTTCTCAACCAAAAACAAACCAACAAACCAATCTCATTTACTATCTTGAAACTAAGACCCATTTCCCCCGACCCCCAAAAAGCTCCACTCTCATTTTCTTTTCCCTATCCTAGCCATTTTCCTTCACACCAAAGCCAACCATCGTGAGCAACAACTAATCCTACCAATGCTTCTTACCCTAGTTCCACTGTGACTTGACCAGCACCACCAGATTTATCCCAATCATTATTTTCCACACCAAAGCCAATCATTATCAACATGAAAACCAACCAACACACCTCATGGCCTCCTTCTCCCTCCAATTCTGTCTACAATAGCAACATAGCAACTTCCTAACACCGGCTCCTATAACCCCTCTCCCCCCACTATTTATGGTTGAAGCAATTGAAAAAAGGAAGAAAACAATTGAGAAAACCGACCTTAGAAATAAATCAAACTGATTGCGTTGATTTACTCTTTTGTAAGTGATGATAGCTCTCATCGCTGGCACATAAAGAAAAGGGAGAATAAGTGATTCTAAATCCAACCATTTTCCATTTCATCAGCGATAACACGTGAGTTCACGTGCCACTAGTGGTGTTGATGCATGAGACCTACTTGCCGCCACTGTTCTTGTAGTTTCAGAAGTCTTCCAACATTGTTTCTTTGGTCACAATAGTCGCAAGAAAAAGGTACTTGTTCAATCTCAAGAAAAAGATTAAAAACAAGGCGCATATTGAGGCTTTAATATGCAGGGTTTATATTTTTTAAGAGATTTCAATATTTATCTTATATTATTTTGAACCCCATATGAGAATATGAATCAAACATGTTCTAAGACATGATGATGGTGTTGAATTGCCTTCTAGTGAAAATTTATCAATATTTTCTCATCCTAGTTGACTATTATTGAAGAATGTAGTTTTGATAAGATATTTGACAGACATCAAATTTAGACAAGCATATTAATATGTACTATTTAAATATGATAAATTTAGAAATTTCGTTGATTAAGTTAATTTTACGGTTGTTTATATGATAAATCATTTTCTATTGTATTCTAATTTATGTTAAATTCTCACTAATTTTTATATAGGCAACAACATCAGTTGTTATTAATCCAAAATTCATATCTCACTGAAGCTCAAGTTTTCTAAATACAAGATGAACAATTTACCACATGGTTTAAAACACAAGTAATTATAATTGTTGTTATTTATTTTTGGGTCCTCACATAAAAAGAGAAAAAGAAAAAATGATCAAAAACATTATTAAAAGAAAACCAAAAATATATATAGCAGTGAGAAGAGGATATAAAGGCACCCAAAAAATGGCCAAAGATTGGTTGAGGGTTCAAAAATATAGAGATTTAAATTTAACAGTGTATTGTTGACTGATGAAGGCTGTATAGACAAAGAAAATTCAATTTGAGGAAGAAAATTTCAAAATCAGATGTTTAAGGACTCAATTAGATTTGGTTGAAAGATCAATTGAGTTTATGAAGGGTTTGATTCCAAGAAAAATTGATTTTAAGTCAATTTAAACTTTAATTGGAAGAAATTAAAGTTTGGGGGTCGAATTATAATTTTTAAGAGTTAATTTTATTAAATTAAGGGCTTAATTGCATCATTATTGAAGTTTGATGAGCAAGTAGAGACTTTATTAAAGAAATCTAAAACCAAAGACTAAACTAGAAAAAAGGAACTTAAATATAGGGGCCAAAATTGACCGAATCAAGGGCCAAATTAAAGAAATTGGAAGTTTGTTAAACAATTAAGGGTCAAAATGCACAAATTCAAAACCAAGAACCAAAGTGAAAAAAGCAGCCAACTTTAGGGTTGGCATTTGAATTTGACAAGGATGAAATTAAATTGATTCTTAAAATTAAAATCTCAATTGAGGACCTGATTGAATAAATCAACAATTGAGGACTGATTTAGAAATTAATACTTTTTGATGCTCTTTGTGTTATACATGTATTTAATAACAATAAATTTTTAGGTAGGGTCCCGTGTAAGGAAGAGTCAGCCAAAATTTTATCAAAATTATATGAATCTTTAAAATTCTAATGGAAAACCTTTGTATATGTGAAGTGTATACTTATATTAAGTCTTATGTTTAGGGTACTGATTGGTAGAGCTTGCTATTAAGGGAAATATTTTTCATTTTAAAAAAATAGATCAATAATTTAATTGAATATTTTTAATTATTCAGTTACATTTTTTAGATGTCGGGAAAAGTTTAGGGTTGAAACATAGTTGTTGTGCATCTTCAAGTAGTAATGTTCTTATGCCTGCGATGCATTTAAGTGCCAATCATGAACCAACATGTGATGCATATTCTAACGATACAGGCTCGTTAAATACGGGTCGTAGATATGGCATCTCATCTACCAGAAACCGATATTCTAACATGTTAATTGTGGAATGGAAGTTGAGTTTAAGCATGAAAGAAAACTTGTTTAATTTACACATACCATTAAATTAATGATTATGTGTTTATATAGTCAACCATTAATTAATTAATTTTTAGATTCACAAATATAGAAGTTACACAAATGATAACATCGATGATGAAATCATCAATAAAAGTTCCCTTATTTCAAAGGAGCCAACTTAAAAAACATCATAAATAGATGATGTGGTTGAGACTTGGTGGGGGAAGTTCAAGGTTAATATATATATAATCAATACTTGTTTTATTAATAAAAGATTTTTTAATATAAAAACTAATTATTTTACAAAAATAATTACATTGAAAAATCTTAGTGGGACAATGCAAACTCTGGGGTGACAAAGAAAGTCTGGAAAATCACAACACAACTATGTAAGTTTTAACGTGTGAAGTTTAATTTTTTTTTGTTGAATTGTAATATTTTTTATTACATATTTTTGTTTTTCTATCCATATCTTTGACTTGTTTATTTTGTTATTTAAAAACAATATAACGCCATGCATGCCAAACATGAGGATGACCCTTCAATCCATCTAAAATACGATCTGAAGTTGTGATTAGAGGCTAGAGCAACTGATGCTCTTGATAGGAATTGGATTTATGGTATCTTTATGACTATGGCCCAAGATATGAGGTTGGACAGTAATGTTTTTACCGTAGGCACTATACAATCCAATTATCATCCTTCTTTTTATGGACCTCTATGAGGTTTTCCTCCTCCTTCCTCTCCACCTCCTCCACATCTTTTAATGTTTTTAAACATTTGAAATTGATTTAGACTGTAAAATTAATGTTCATAAATATAAATATCTACTCTTGGTATATATTAAGTGTATTATTTAAAATAAAATTTTGGTATAATGGTTTAATGTCAAATTGTTTATTGATAGCATTAAAAAACATTTATCTATTCTACCGATGGAATCACTGATAGAAATAAAAACTTTTTCGGTTATCCTATTGGTTAAACATGTCAATTTTCGTTGAAGAATTATACAGAGAAGTGTTTCAATTTATACCGACATACACTTTGTTGTTTGTTATTTTGTTGGTTATCCGTTGGAAATATGAGATTCATTGCTGACAGGTAATATATTGGCAATATATCTGGAATATTTACCGACCGATAAACTAACATATTATTAATATTCTATTGGTATAACAGTCAGTGGTTAAATAAACAATGAAATTACCGAAGGATTATTAATCACCAACGCAACACTAGTAGATAAAATAGTTTTATAGGTAAGTCTATCGGATTTCATTATACCAACAGGTTAAATGATTATTGTGTGATGAAATATTCCGTCACTAATATTCATTTTTCTGGTGGTGACCAAATTGCTCCGGCGTTGACCCATTTACCCGTGGCCTTTCCCGTGTTAGTTCCCAGCACCATGTGTGACAAGTATGAGATCTAGTATAATAAAATACTGGACTTTTTTCAGTAAAAAGAAAAGAACAATCTTTGGGTGCATGATTCATAATACTGTTTTGTACGAGTGAATGTGATTATAATTCAAGCTAACAAAAAAAAAGAAAAAGAATACAAACATGGAATTAAAAAGTAGTGACTGATAAAGGCAATAAGTGACACAATTCTTTTTTATTTATTTTTTACAAAATAGTAAAAGAGGTACACTTGCATTTATTTCATAAACTTTGTTTATATTGATCAAACCGATTAAATTGATCATTTTAGCATGTATTTAGCATTGTAGTTGTTTTTACAATTATAATTAACCTTTATTTAATTAATATTTCAAAAGAGTTTTTAGTAAATCCATGCAAAACTATGATATGTTCTTATTAACTAAATACTTTAACATTAACCGCAACACACCGCAAAACAATGCATAAATAAAAATAGATCCTCACCACACACTTAAGGACTTGTTCTTTTCCTCTGCATCCTGGTTCAATTCTTTCTGTGCATATCTGTCACCCTCTCGGTGCTTTACCTATCCACTAGGTTTGTAAGGTGTTCAGTGGGTCCAGAGATTAGTCGTGATGCGCGTAAACTGACCCGGACACCTCGGATTATATATAAAAAAAAGATGATGCAAGCTCATTTTTGTGACAATTACTCCCTTGCTTAAAAGCAATGTTGGTTAACTAATGTTAGGCATATTCAAAGTAGGAAGAAATGTTGATTGCACAGAACAACGAATTAGGAGACAATTTACTAGGAAGCATATGGCAAGTTGGGAACCACATGTGTTAAAAAAAAAGTGTTAAAGAAAAGGGCACGTAGAAAGCATAAGAAATGGCAAATTATAGAGGGTACGAAAAATGGAATCAAAGCAAGGAAAGGGGCAATTCAATGCTGGCTGGGACAGTGAGCATGTAAGAAAGAAGAAAACAAACAGGGAGTGCCTAATGTCAGCTTGCCACGAGTCTTCCTTTGTAGGTATTTGAACTTTAAAGCAATAACTGAAGTAAAGATAGTGTGGAGAGTCAAAAGAAAGATGAAATGGGAAATATCATTGAGAATATGATTTTTTTGAGAGAGCGATTTGAGGTGCAAGAAAGGAATGAGAGGGAAAAAAAAGGGAATTAGAAGTTCTCCATTTATCATCCTGTTGTAACCTTCCTCTATCCTTTTGTTTTACAAATGTAGATGACAATATTTTCAAGTAAGAAAAATCAAAGTAAAGTGTATTTGTTTACAATAAAAAAACGACTATACATAGCCGACGGCAAGGCTAATTAATTAATTAATACAATTAAATATAAAATATCCCCATGCTCCTGAACATTCATTACAAAATACCCACATGTGTGGGCAAATCCAATAGCTATGCCCTAGACATTATCATTCTATATAATCCTACGAAAAAATAGTACAAAGAATATATTGGAGAATGAAAGTCTCCGTTGATTCTGCCCTTACATCCTCCTTTGACTCCCTCCTCTAACTATATTATAAAATATCATCTAGCTAGCTTTTGCATGCAAAATTATATTCTTTTTTTTTTATTTTTTATGAATGAGTTCAATTTATCAATGAGAAAGCAGCAAGCACGTTTTCACACAGAGATTATAAAGATTTGCATTGGAGGCCATTCATATTCAACTGGTATATTCATGAAAAATAATAAAAACCATACCCTTATAATCAATTATATCATCAATTAGATTGATTTAAGAAAATATTTTTTACAAAATTATCACGCGTTGATCATATAATTATTAATTTTTATGAAAATAGTTAGCAAAAAGTACGTTGAAGAATACATAGGAACAAATTAAATATAAAAATTGGATTATTTTTTATGAAAAAATATGGTTGATAAATTATAAAATATATAAGAGTGTATGTTAATAGGTTTTTCAACAAAAAAAAATCTTACAATTCAAACCTTGAACTCCAACACGTACGAGGAGAAAACGCAATTTCTCCACGGTTAACATCAATGGATTGTACACATGAGAGTCCAATCCAACATTATACGATGAGACCAGATGTCAAAGCTCAAGCATATACCTGAATATTTAAGCTTTTGCTTTTGGTCCTACATGTATCCTGCTAGGTATTACAGCTGGGGGGATTGCTGGAAAGAGATCTGATATGGTCATCAATGATCAATTCAACTTTCATTTTCCCCCCAACCCCAAGAGAGCTTTTAGGGAAGGTCGACCTTGCTTCTCTGAGTATGTTTCCTTCGCCTTTGTTGAAGCTTGCTTGCAAGCTAGTACGTACGTAGTGCTTTCATTTTCATCAAAGTGTGACCACAATATGCACGTATAAAAAGCAAAGATAACTCCTTTTCCTAAAGTTTATTCACATCTCCCTCTCTCTTCCTTCCTTCCTCCCTCACTCTGATCTCTTGCATGGAGGAATATATCGATCCAATCTGTCTTTTTTCGTGTGATAAAGCAATGCCAAACATATCCTAATATATATATATATAGCAAGTCTTGTGTGTAACCTAGCCTTACTTTCATTTTTAGCAAAACATGGACCCACCTTATTTGAATGAAACCTTATATAAAGCCACTATACTAAGAGATTAGATGAATAGCATTAATTTAACCTTACTAATAATACAGGATTATTTACATATTAGTCCCCATAGTTTGAAAACTCATTCTAGATCCTGCTCCTTTTACCACCACCAACACCAATAATAATGCGTCACTTTCGCACTGAGGGTCTTGGCCTGGCGGTGAGAGGAGCTTGATCTCCTTCTATTGCAGTGAGATTAATCATGGTGTGCGCAAACTGATCCGGATATCCACATAAATAAAAAAAAATTAATGCGTCACTTTCTATGGTTTAAGATAATGGCGTGCGTGTGATTCTCATGTGCACATTGGAGAATTATTCAAGCTTCTTAATTACGTCGTATCAAATGAGTTTTTACAAATTTGTCCCTATAGCTTGGACTCCATTTTAGCATTGCGTTTTTATGATTTCTGCTGTGTCTCTTTCCATGGGTACGTCATTCTCACCTGCATTGTCGTAACTTGACTTGGACTTTCTTTTTTGATCAAAATTTTAAAAGATTTTAAAAATTAGACAGCCATTCTTTTTTATATTTGAACTTTAATCTAAATCTCAAACCCCTTGCTATTATTTTATGTAAAAACTTTTTCAGGAAATATTTACAAAACAATGAAAAATTCTTTGTTATATAGGTTTATCTTTTTTGTATGGTAGTAGCTGATTGTCTTGCTAACAATTCCCAATGGACCATCTGAGGAATTTAAAGATTTAAACTCTCTCATTTTAGACCGGGAAGGAAAAGATATATCAGAAAAACCACTGAAAAGAAGGCAGAAATGTCTGTATAACCCGTGACAATAGTATTTGTTTTCACATGCGATTTTCCTTGCAGTGATGCACGTACGTACGTCTACCCCATTCCCAAATTCTTTTTTGTTTTTCCCTTCATTTCTTCTCGGCTTCTCTGTTATCATTTATGGTAAAATGCACAAATCTCCAAAATGGAGATGAAAAGGAGCTCTGGACATTGTCAAAGTCAAATACCCTTGATGGGTTATATTTTTCTACAAGTGATTGCCAGTTAGCATCATATTTTTTTTCACTGTAATTATTTGGAGTTATTTCAAAAGATATCGAAATATTTATGATCACAGTAGGTGTTGTTGGTTCGTTTTTCAATGTTTTGAGCTTTAATTCTTGGCCCCTCACAAATACAAAAATAAATAAATAAATATCATCTATATATAGATATGTATTGAAACATTCACTATTTGGATTCAATGTCAAAAAAATTACTACACTCAAAAGTTTAGGTTATTAGGTAACAACTAAAAAAACAATAGAAAAAAAAATAAAAAACAAACATGTCTATTAAAAAATAATAGAACATTATTAGAACATCTCATCGAGTCATTGTAATAGTAGTATATATGTTCTTGAAATTACATGAGAAGCATCACATGATGCCAGGATGATTTGCATCATTACTCCTATTCTAGGAGAATGGATCATAAATCCTAATTTTATTCTCTTAGTTTTAGAGAAAGGATTATTTGAGTCAAGTTTGAATGTATTGCATCAATGAAATTAATTAATCAATAGGGTAACAAATAGATTACAAATATCGGTGTTTATTGTAATTGATATATATATAAAATAATGTGAGAACTCCTATGATTAAGGTTAGGATAATAAAAATATAAAAATAAACTCAATCCACTTCGTCGTCGTCTTCATCTTCATTTATATATAGCCAGATATGAGATCAGTGACATGCACAACATAAAAATCATTGTCTTTATAACTATTGCCATTATCGTCATGGCAACAAATGTTTGATCAATTCTTGTATAAGTATACAGGGACACATCACATGTTCATATATACGATGAATTAGAGTAAGGACCTCGAGATTCATGACAATCGCAACTTAGCTCAATCTATTTGGCTTTCAATGAACATTCAATTAAATTTCCAACAAAATTATAAATTCAATCATGAAACAGGTAAAAACTTATACATGTATACTCTTTTTTGAATGAATTTAGTCGCGTAAAATCTCTTCTAAAGCCTTTTTTATGTTTTAATATTTCAGTGATTTCATGTGAACTTTCTCATATCAATCTAAACAAATCGTTTATATTCCAAGTAGTTTATTCACGAGTAGTTTTTATTTTACAATCTCTCATTAAATTATCGAGTAATGAGAGAATAACAAATCCATTTAGCCAACTAAGCTTGCAAGGGTAATTTCTTGTAATGCTCATAATGAAATTATCATATTTGTTTAGAAATTGTTTAAGTTATGGAATTAGGTTACTTTTCTACTCACACAAGCTTTAATGCATGTCCTATTCTTTGCTATACTACAATAGCTTTAATGGAAAGTTCTTATTAGAGTAGGTGTTAAAAAACTAATTCAACCTAAAAACTTAAATTGTTAGATAAGGTCTTAAGATATAATTTATATTATTCTTTAACACACCTTCTCAAGGAAAAGCTCTTTGAGCTTGAAACTTACACAAGCTCACATTACCTTGTGCTTAATTTTTATCAAATAAATAGGGATGGTGAGATTCAAACTCATGACCGCTTGATCATCAAGGCTCTGATACTATATCAAAGAATCAATTCAACCTAAAAGATTAAACTGTTAGATAAGGTCCCAAAATATGATTTATATTATTCTCTAACAATAGGACATGGGATAAATATAGGGTTATATATATATATATATATATATATATATATATATATATATATATATATATATATATATATATATAGTTCATTCATGAAAGAGAATGAGAAGAAAGAGATTGTCAAAGCATACTTTTTCAATTTTGAGGTGGGGGAATTGAAGGAGAAACTTGGCTCCAATATTTCATACGTACGTAGGGTGAAAGAGCACCACCATCGCAAAGAAAGTAGTGTGAACCACCTCATATGCCGGCACTTATTACAACACTCAACCATCCACGAACAATGTTTCAACCATATAAACATTTGTGTCCCTTTGAATGGCAAGTTCCTGTTATGGTAGATCTCAAAGAATCAATTCAACCCAAAAATTTAAGTTATTATATGAGGTTTCAAGATATGATTTATATTATTCTCTAACACACCCCCTCAAGTGAAAACCCTTTAAATTTAAAACTTGCACAAGCCTGCACTACCTTGTGCTTAATTTTTATCAAATAAATAAGGATGGTGAGATTCGAACTCATGATCATTTGGTCATTAAGGCTCTGATATCATGTCAAAGAACTAATTCAACCCAAAAAGTTAAGCTGTTAGGTGAGGTCCCAAGATATGATTTATATTATTTTTTAATAGTAGAACGTGAGGTATATATATCTAAGAGAGTGAGAAGAAAGAGATATTGTCAAAACATACTTTTCAATTTTGAGGTGGGGGAATTGAGGAGAAACTTGGCTCTAATATTTCATATGTACCCTTTGACAAACAAATATTTTGAGAGTGAAAGAGCACCACTATCGCAAAGAAAGTAGTGTGAATCACCTCATATGACGACACTTATTACAACACTCAACCATCCATGAACAATGTTTCACCCATATAAACATTTATGCCCCTTTAATAGTTTGATCACTGCGTGCACATCACTCCCATATATATATATATATATATATATATATATATATATATATATATATATATATATATATATATATATATATAGTTCATTCATGAAAGAGAATGAGAAGAAAGAGATTGTCAAAGCATACTTTTTCAATTTTGAGGTGGGGGAATTGAAGGAGAAACTTGGCTCCAATATTTCATACGTACGTAGGGTGAAAGAGCACCACCATCGCAAAGAAAGTAGTGTGAACCACCTCATATGCCGGCACTTATTACAACACTCAACCATCCACGAACAATGTTTCAACCATATAAACATTTGTGTCCCTTTGAATGGCAAGTTCCTGTTATGGTAGATCTCAAAGAATCAATTCAACCCAAAAATTTAAGTTATTATATGAGGTTTCAAGATATGATTTATATTATTCTCTAACACACCCCCTCAAGTGAAAACCCTTTAAATTTAAAACTTGCACAAGCCTGCACTACCTTGTGCTTAATTTTTATCAAATAAATAAGGATGGTGAGATTCGAACTCATGATCATTTGGTCATTAAGGCTCTGATATCATGTCAAAGAACTAATTCAACCCAAAAAGTTAAGCTGTTAGGTGAGGTCCCAAGATATGATTTATATTATTTTTTAATAGTAGAACGTGAGGTATATATATCTAAGAGAGTGAGAAGAAAGAGATATTGTCAAAACATACTTTTCAATTTTGAGGTGGGGGAATTGAGGAGAAACTTGGCTCTAATATTTCATATGTACCCTTTGACAAACAAATATTTTGAGAGTGAAAGAGCACCACTATCGCAAAGAAAGTAGTGTGAATCATCTCATATGACGACACTTATTACAACACTCAACCATCCATGAACAATGTTTCACCCATATAAACATTTATGCCCCTTTAATAGTTTGATCACTGCGTGCACATCACTCCCATATATATATATATATATATATATATATATATATATATATAGTTCATTCATGAAAGAGAATGAGAAGAAAGAGATTGTCAAAGCATACTTTTTCAATTTTGAGGTGGGGGAATTGAAGGAGAAACTTGGCTCCAATATTTCATACGTACGTAGGGTGAAAGAGCACCACCATCGCAAAGAAAGTAGTGTGAACCACCTCATATGCCGGCACTTATTACAACACTCAACCATCCACGAACAATGTTTCAACCATATAAACATTTGTGTCCCTTTGAATGGCAAGTTCCTGTTATGGTAGATCTCAAAGAATCAATTCAACCCAAAAATTTAAGTTATTATATGAGGTTTCAAGATATGATTTATATTATTCTCTAACACACCCCCTCAAGTGAAAACCCTTTAAATTTAAAACTTGCACAAGCCTGCACTACCTTGTGCTTAATTTTTATCAAATAAATAAGGATGGTGAGATTCGAACTCATGATCATTTGGTCATTAAGGCTCTGATATCATGTCAAAGAACTAATTCAACCCAAAAAGTTAAGCTGTTAGGTGAGGTCCCAAGATATGATTTATATTATTTTTTAATAGTAGAACGTGAGGTATATATATCTAAGAGAGTGAGAAGAAAGAGATATTGTCAAAACATACTTTTCAATTTTGAGGTGGGGGAATTGAGGAGAAACTTGGCTCTAATATTTCATATGTACCCTTTGACAAACAAATATTTTGAGAGTGAAAGAGCACCACTATCGCAAAGAAAGTAGTGTGAATCACCTCATATGACGACACTTATTACAACACTCAACCATCCATGAACAATGTTTCACCCATATAAACATTTATGCCCCTTTAATAGTTTGATCACTGCGTGCACATCACTCCCATATATATATATATATATATATATATATATATATATATATATATAGTTCATTCATGAAAGAGAATGAGAAGAAAGAGATTGTCAAAGCATACTTTTTCAATTTTGAGGTGGGGGAATTGAAGGAGAAACTTGGCTCCAATATTTCATACGTACGTAGGGTGAAAGAGCACCACCATCGCAAAGAAAGTAGTGTGAACCACCTCATATGCCGGCACTTATTACAACACTCAACCATCCACGAACAATGTTTCAACCATATAAACATTTGTGTCCCTTTGAATGGCAAGTTCCTGTTATGGTAGATCTCAAAGAATCAATTCAACCCAAAAATTTAAGTTATTATATGAGGTTTCAAGATATGATTTATATTATTCTCTAACACACCCCCTCAAGTGAAAACCCTTTAAATTTAAAACTTGCACAAGCCTGCACTACCTTGTGCTTAATTTTTATCAAATAAATAAGGATGGTGAGATTCGAACTCATGATCATTTGGTCATTAAGGCTCTGATATCATGTCAAAGAACTAATTCAACCCAAAAAGTTAAGCTGTTAGGTGAGGTCCCAAGATATGATTTATATTATTTTTTAATAGTAGAACGTGAGGTATATATATCTAAGAGAGTGAGAAGAAAGAGATATTGTCAAAACATACTTTTCAATTTTGAGGTGGGGGAATTGAGGAGAAACTTGGCTCTAATATTTCATATGTACCCTTTGACAAACAAATATTTTGAGAGTGAAAGAGCACCACTATCGCAAAGAAAGTAGTGTGAATCATCTCATATGACGACACTTATTACAACACTCAACCATCCATGAACAATGTTTCACCCATATAAACATTTATGCCCCTTTAATAGTTTGATCACTGCGTGCACATCACTCCCATATATATATATATATATATATATATATATATATATATATATATATATATATATATATATATATATATATAGTTCATTCATGAAAGAGAATGAGAAGAAAGAGATTGTCAAAGCATACTTTTTCAATTTTGAGGTGGGGGAATTGAAGGAGAAACTTGGCTCCAATATTTCATACGTACGTAGGGTGAAAGAGCACCACCATCGCAAAGAAAGTAGTGTGAACCACCTCATATGCCGGCACTTATTACAACACTCAACCATCCACGAACAATGTTTCAACCATATAAACATTTGTGTCCCTTTGAATGGCAAGTTCCTGTTATGGTAGATCTCAAAGAATCAATTCAACCCAAAAATTTAAGTTATTATATGAGGTTTCAAGATATGATTTATATTATTCTCTAACACACCCCCTCAAGTGAAAACCCTTTAAATTTAAAACTTGCACAAGCCTGCACTACCTTGTGCTTAATTTTTATCAAATAAATAAGGATGGTGAGATTCGAACTCATGATCATTTGGTCATTAAGGCTCTGATATCATGTCAAAGAACTAATTCAACCCAAAAAGTTAAGCTGTTAGGTGAGGTCCCAAGATATGATTTATATTATTTTTTAATAGTAGAACGTGAGGTATATATATCTAAGAGAGTGAGAAGAAAGAGATATTGTCAAAACATACTTTTCAATTTTGAGGTGGGGGAATTGAGGAGAAACTTGGCTCTAATATTTCATATGTACCCTTTGACAAACAAATATTTTGAGAGTGAAAGAGCACCACTATCGCAAAGAAAGTAGTGTGAATCACCTCATATGACGACACTTATTACAACACTCAACCATCCATGAACAATGTTTCACCCATATAAACATTTATGCCCCTTTAATAGTTTGATCACTGCGTGCACATCACTCCCATATATATATATATATATATATATATATATATGCATAACATGTGTCTTTTTTAATCAATAATCATGTGAAAATTGATGCGTATATAAGAAATCTTTAGGGGCATGTGCTTGCCGGTGTGTCTGCATTTATTTGTTCAGAAAAATAAAAAAATAAAAAACCATGGAACCTCATGAGTTTTTTACATAAAGTATTAATTTTCTATCCTAAGAAGATAGAGATCATTTAATTTAGATTAAAACAATTCAGCTAATCAATATTCATTAATGATGATCATGTTGTTTAGTTAGTTTTTCAAAGTTAGGTCAAGTTTGAAACACGCTGTGCAATGGCGGTCTCGAACTAGCTATAGCACCTTGCAGGATTTCATTTACGAGATCTTGAAATCAACTTTTTGTTAAATTCTTCATTTGAAACCAATAATCTCTCAAGTACTCACGCTGCATAGTCAAAATCTCATTAATCCTTATAAGAAAATCACAGTAGCAAAGATAGTCACTGACCTAATTTTAATAATTACACATTGACACTTGGAACAAAGTTGCCCTCTTTGAGGTTGACATATGAATATGAATGTGTCTGGGAGAGGGGGACGGCCGACGGGTGGGAGGGGGGTAAACCCTAGATGGCCCAGTCCTCGAAAGGAGAGTATTAAATGCAAAGGAGGCAGGAGGATGCAGGACTTTTTTGGCAGAAACACAAAAGGTTGTCTGATGTGAGAGGTGAGAAAATGATTTTGTAATCGATTGCTTTATGATTGATGAAAAAATTCCTTCAAAAAAAAAAAAAGGCTCCACTACTTCCGCTCACTCTTTGTATATTTCTCTCGAAGCTTTTTTCTTTTATTATCTCAACTTTTCCCTCTTTTCTTGCTGACAACAAAACAATAGTGAAGACAAAGTAAGCTATCATGAGGCTATGATGATTATAAGATAATATATGCATGTGTGCTTGTGCTTGCAAGCATGTCTTGTTAAGGCTAGCTACCTGTTTGCTAACCAGTTCAGACTCCAGAGGGGTTTTTTTTTTCAAAAAAAAAATTAGTATATTCTCAAAGAGCAAAATAGTACAATTTAAATTCTATTTATGAAAAATACATAATTCATTGAAGGTTGCATATTACCATATTATTTTATATGAAAAATAATTTAAAAATTGTGCATATTAAATTTGAAATGTCAGAACTATTTTTCACAAATTTAAAAATTATAAATGTCTTACACGTGCCTTTCAACTAATTGTATTGTTTTCATAAATAAATTCTTAGCTATGCTATTTTGGCAAAACAATATTTGTTATTGAGCTAATTTAAAAAAAAAAAGTTGCATAGAATGGTGGGTTTTCTTTTTATTTTATTTTCTTATTCTTTCTTTTTTTACAGTTTTTTTCTTCTTTTATGTGAGTTCATTTGCTCAAGCTTCTCAGACATCAAAGGGTGTCTAACCATTTTATTTCACATCATGCTCCAGCCAAGGGCCCTAAGAGAGAGGCTGGCATTGTCCTTCAGGAAAGCTTTTGACCCCTACTGTTTGCCCAGCATTTAAAGCGGGGGGTGTGCGTGTCTTGACATAAATATTGTATAGTTTTATTATCTCATAAATCCATGTGGGGCCATTTTTAATATTTTCAAAAAAATTATTTTAAGTCGTAGAGCTAGGAGATGATCCCATCAGAAGTATTGCTTGTGTATGGTCTTTGTCAATTCCCATGCCACGTTCTTAGGCCTATTTGGAACAAGAATTGAGAAGACAATACATAGAGCAAAAGACTTGTTCTCTTCGCTATTCATACCCTCAGTCGTCACCATAGGTTGCAACTTGCAAGCTTGTGTAGTTCAAAACTCAGCTAATTAAGTATACTTTAATTGCCAGCAAACAAATTAACCAATTAATACATTAAAAGGTTACCCTAACAGCTAATATAATTATATATTCCATAGCTTCTTTTAATAAAGTAATGCTCAAGTTCGAGGACAGGGTGTTTAGGAGTGTGATTGTGGTTACTTTTCAAATCACTTGGCTCTTCATAATTCACAATTTCTTAACTTTTTACTTGAAAATATATTAAAATGAATTGTTTTCAGATTTTTTTAATTTTTAATATCAGTACATCAAATTAATCAGAAAGCACTTAAAAAGAATCAATGTAATGATTTTTCAAGCTAGAAAAACTTTTAACAAACATCTAAAAACAAAAATAGAATTTGTCTCATACACCCTCGAAATCATTTATGTTAAAAAAAAAAGGTAATCTCTACTAACCTTATAATTTTTAGATTTTCATATATATATATATATATATATATATATATATATATATATATATATATATATATATATATATATAGAGTTTCCTGGAGTTATCCCCTAAACTATTTTTTTTTTAAAATCCCTGTATGATTTCAATTTTAATTTAACAATTTAATTTAATTTTCATATATTAGACTTGTTCAATTGGTAAAGTTTATGGTTTAAGAATTAGTAGTAAAACATTTCAAAAACTTTGAGGGAAATTTTGGGAAAATATAAGAGATTCCACTAAGCCCTTACCATATTAAAAAAAAATATATGAATTTTCATTAGAAAAGATTGAGAGCAAAAGTTGAACCAAAAGTAATGCAACTCTAGAAGATCCAAAAAACAATTTAGAGAAAAAATTGAAAGACCCGAAAAAGAAGTTTGTGAAGGAGCATATATTGATTTATGGAAAAATGGAGAATGTATTCTAGGCTTAATTTATAAACTTTTGGTGTCGACTAATGTTTCTGAAGGTTAAAATATTAAGGTAGCATTTGATTACTATCCTGAAACAAAAGGAATTGATATAATAAAGATAGAAATATGTTTGGTTAAAGAGATACAAACAAAGACAAAAAACAACTCTATCTCTTGAATAATTTTGGAGTGAATTTCTATACTTCCAAAACAGGAGGTACAAAGAGGACATGTCTTTAGAGAAAATATTTATTATTTTATTTCTAAAATATCCTTATAAGAACTCTCTATTCCAAAATTATCCAATTAAGACATATAATGATAAAAAATAGTTATCATCATAGTTTTAAAACTTAATTCGGGGTCGATCCTAGGCAAAACTTGGATCACTAGTCGAGGTCTAAATCATAAGGTTGAGTTGACTTAAGTTAGCGTAAGCATAAAAACAGTTATTATCATAATTTTAAAATCTAATTCGGGTTGACCTAGAGTAAAGCCTAGGTCACTAGGTCACAGGGTCGGGTTGACTCAAGTCAATGATAGAATAAAATTAGTTATTATCATAATTTTAAAATCTTATTCAGGGATCGATCCAGAGCAAGGCCTCGGTCATGTGTCAAGACGGTCAATATAACAAAAAATGATTATTATCGTAATTTTAAAACTCGATTCGAAGGTCAACTTGGGGTAGGACCCGAGTCATGAATCAAGAGGGTTGACCCTAATCAATGTAAGAATAAAAGTTTTTATTATTATAGTTTTAAAACCTGACTTAGAAGTCAATCAGAGCAAGGCCTAAGTCATAGGTCGAAAGGGTAAACATGGGTTGACCCGAGTCAATGTATGGATAAAAATGATTATTATCATAGTTTTAAAACCCGACTCAAGAGTCAATTTGAGGTAAAGTTCAGGTCATGGATCGGGGGGTCAACATGATTGACCTAAATGTTTTTAAGTAACCTCGTTTTAATAAAAAAAGATTTTAAAAAAAAAGTCAACGAGTTTTAAACCCGTGTTTTATCCTAGGTTGGCCTGGGTTTTTAACAGGGTCAAGTCGAGTCAATCCTTTCATTTATTTTTTCTTCAACTCGAACTACTTCATGCCTTAGGTCGACATGGTTCTAGGTCAACCTGTTAGACCAATTCTAGTTTTGTAATTATAGTTATTATAATATTATTAATTTTAACACTCAATATAAAATAAAATAGAAAAAATAATATCTAATTATTTTTTAAAATTTGTAAGTTTGACAACAATACATGTTAAGGGTAAAATAATTTTTTTTATATTTTATTATGTTCTGTCCACCGTAACCAAATAGGATATAGAGACAATCTCTTTGTCTTGTACATTACTACTAAACACAATTTTGTCTTTGCCTCTATCTTTTTTTTTGTATTGTTTTCTCTATCCCGAGACAGTAACCAAACACTACCTAAAAGATGGAAGAAGATTGTAGAGCACAAAACATTTGTTAAACTTGCTTGTAAATATAGTGCCTTTGGTCAATAAAAGCCTGACCCGGGAAGTTGGAGTGTGAGTTTAAGAAATGGGTCTTTTGGGGCTTGAAGCCTCCTAAGTACCTACTGATGAAGGCTAAAAAAATACACAAACATCTTTAAATATATTGTGATACACATTAGCCTAAACAAAGGTATATTGCCCAATTAACTAAATTTAGTAAAGAAGCTCATTTGATCTACTAACAACTTTTTAGTTCAAGATTTGTAATGAGCTTTAACCTACACTAATGTTATTTCACCCATACCAAACCTTATGGATACTAACAAGATCTGAATAGTAAATTCTATGGATATTTTTAGTTTGGATTAGATTAAGGTAAAATTTAAAAGTAAGGTTTTGGATTAAATATAGATATTATCTTATTCTACTCGAAACCTTACCGAGCCCTGACTCTAAAATCAATAATGATCTTAAAGTTTCATAAAATTATATCCATACCAAACCATACATATAGACACACAAACACACACACACACATTCCTCTTATTCTTGCTGGTAACGGAATTACATGGGCCATACTAGGCCTCATCTTCTTGGATCATTGGAAAAAAAAATTATTTTGTCCATGATCATCATATTATTGTCGAGTGCACTAAATACTATTGCTAAACATAGGTGAAAATTGCATTTTTTATGCTTTAACTTTGTAGTTTGAAGGTGTTTTATCTAAGTTGTGGTAAGAGTTCGAGCAACTTGAATATTTGATTCTCTCTTTTTTTATATTCAAGACACCAAGAGTGTTAACCTTCCATTGAAAGAATCAATACTACATAAACTATTTCATGATATTGCAATTTAAAGTGCATAACAATTTTTTGAAAAGGAAAAGTGCTTTAATCTTTTAGCAATTTAGATATATGGATTAAGGGTGAAAACAAGATTCATGTTAAAATCTAGGTTTGGATTCAAGTCAGGTTCTTTATAACTATTGTCGCACCTCCGAAAAATCCGCGCGGCGTCGGCTGGCGATTTTTCATTGTCGTTTGATTTGATTGGTTCGTTGGAGTCGTCACCTAGTAATTTATTGAAGGCTACTAGGAAACCCAGGTACTGGTCTTATCAGAGATTCGCGGGTAAGAAACTGGTTGTGGTTAGGGAAGGTATTAGCACCCCTAACACACCCTACCTGAGATAAGCTGCTTCGTGAACTTGATGTGTTAAAGAAGTTTTAAAAATTCTGTTCTTTCATCGAATTTTAGAAATACGACTTACATGTAAGTTCATAATTCTTTATCCGTGAGCAAATCAAAATCTTAAATTCTTCTTTATTCTTGCAATTTTATCATAAAAAAAACATTCATAAAAAAAAAATACAAACACACATACACCTTCACTATATTTTTTCTTTTCTTTTCTTTTTCTTTTTTTTTTGTTACATCCACATTACAAATTAAAAAAAATTCAACACTAAACAAAAATTACATTACATAATTTAAAAATTTACAAAAATGGTCCCTAAAACTCCAGAAGTTGCAGGGAAAGACTTCTACAAGCCGGAACAGTGTCAAGGAATTTTTCCGGGCGCGGGAACAGTGGCAGCGCGTGGGCCTCACGCGCCACCGCCGGTGAAGACCAGCAAGCTGGTAGATCGGGATCGTCTCCTTCTTCTCTTCTCGTCCGTACCGGCGGCGCCTCTCCCAGTCACCTGCAAAGTAAACCAACAACACAAACAATTCCGGCTCTCCTTTTTTAAGATCTGCCACGACCTCTTTTGGGTCTGCTTCGTTGCAGATCAGCTGTTGCTGCTCATCCTCTTCTCCCTTGTTCCATGTACTGGCAGCAAGGAGTGCTGGAGGCTGGCGACCGGCGGTGAAGGAGATCGGCTGCTGCTGCTGGTGGCCGGTCTGTGGGCACTGCTGAAGGTGCTTGCTGGAGGTGGGTCGGCTTCTGTGCAGAGGGCAGGTCTTGGCTGCCGCTGTTGGAGGTTGATGTGGGTGTGGCCTTGGCTGGTTTTTTTTGGCAGAGGTAGGGAGCAGTGTAGGGGGAGAAAAGGTTGAGCGACCTGGCGATGGAAATGAGAGAGTGAGGGGATCCTGTTCTGTCAAAGAGAGGAGCGAGTGAAAGGGAGATGGGGGAATGCAGAGGAGGCTGCTCTGGCTTGGGAAAAGAAGCTGGAAATGAGGGCTATCTGTTGATGACCGGGCTGTGGGAGAAGGAAGGAAAATGAGTGCTGGTCTTGGGAGATGTGGAAACGGTGGGTGTTGTCTGTGAAGGGGAGGCTGGTCTGGGTGTGTGGGGGCTGTGGTTGAGGGGAAGGAACGGTGATCAAGGGCGAGGGGGCTGGACTATGGCCGGCTGTCACTGGTTGAAGGAAGGCCTGTGGAAAAGCTGGAGAGGCAGAGAGGGAAGAAAAAACCGAAGGGAAAACTTAGGGAAAGGGGAGCAGCGGCTTGTGTGAAGGAAAATGGAGTTGGAGCAGCTGCTGGAAAAATGAATGGGGTTTTCTGTTGTTGGCTAGCCAAGGAGAAGAAAATGGGGGGAACGGCGTGGAGAGGAAAACCAAAAAACGTGGGGGGGCCTGTGTTGTTGGCTAGAAAATAGGGGAGGGCTGGCGGCTTGGAAAAGATGAGATAGGTTTAGGGTTTCTCTTCCCCTCTTCTGATGTTGTCAAAATTGCCCCCCTTCCCTTTTGAAAATTTAGTGTAGCATGGTATTTATAGGAAAAGTTTTGCTAGGTTTTCAAATTAGTCCCTCAACTTTTCCTTTCCTTCTCTTTTCCTCTTTTTTTTTGTAAATTTTGATTTTTTCTTATTTTTTTTTTGTATTTTTTGAAAACGAGCAATATCAACGTCGACCCAATAAAGAAAATCAATGATTTTAAAAATAACGCGTTAAAAGTTGAACGCGTTCCAAGTGTCTTTGAAAATTTAAATTCTTTTGAGACGATGCTAAAAATGCTAAAAACGATGCAAATGTATTAAAAATGTATTTTTTGGATTTTCAATGTTTTTCGCTATTTTTGGATTTTTTTCTGAAAATTTATCAAAACATGGGTCAAAAATTGGGTAGCAACAACTATGATGAGGCCCAAAACTCAATCAAGAGTTAGGTTTTAATATCTAAAAATTGAGAAAAAATAAAACTTTTGGATTCAGTTTCGTTCGTAATACCAAACCTGATATATATAGACACACACACACATAAATATGATCCCTGGATTTATGCTCAACATCCTAACTCAAATTTGCCTTTGCCATTATTACTCAAGTGTGATCACAAAGAAACCATCTTTTGGGCTTTTCTAAGTTGACCCAGCAACCCTAACAAAGGCCCAAATTAGTTTGTTCACAAAGATATTTATAGCATCTTATCATTTCTTCAAACCTGGTTAAGAATTTAAGAGCCGACCCTCGAGGGTTTTATACTTTCTCTTCATAAAAAAGAAAATAATAAAATCTTCGTTTTCATTTGGATCTTCAATCAATCAAAGGTAAAGACTTGATCTTGTTTTCATTATCGTTGCTTATTTTTCCGGCTGTTTCATGAGAAAATTTTAGGAAAACAGTAGAGGAATTACAAAATTTGACTGCTTCTTTGACATTTATGATCTGGCTTCTTGCTTGTTTGTTATTTTTTGCTGTCTTTTGGCGGTTAGGTTTTGGTTTGGTTTAGTTTAGTTTTTTGCTATTATTTAAGATTTTGCTTTTAAGACGGCTATATCGGTCATTTTCTGGTGCTTTTGTTAAGTTGCTTATAAGCTTATTAAGAAAATTTTGACAAGACATGTTTAAGTAAGTTTGATAAAGTTAGGAACTTGGTGGAGATTTTGAATCTTAAGTCGAAGAAATTGAGGTTGTCACCTGGGGTTTTGAAATACTTGTAGTTTTAGTTGTTTTTAAGGTTGTTTGGTGTGTGTTTTGCTAATATCTTAGATTAAAGAAGCATTGCAGTGATTTATATTGTTTAGTTCTCTCGATTTGGATTGTAAATTTGCCTTTGCCATTATTACTCAAGTGTGAACACAAAGAAACCATCTTTTGGGATTTTCTAAGTTGACCCGGCAACCCTAACAAAGGCCAAAATAAGTATGTTCACAAAGATATTTATAGCATCTTATCATTTCTTCAAACCTGGTTAAGAATTTAACAGCCGACCCTCAAGGGTTTTATACTTTCTCTTCACAAAAAAGAAAATAATAAAATCTTTGTTTTCATTTGGATCTTCAATCAATCAAAGGTAAAGACTTGATCTTGTTTTCATTATCGTTGCTTATTTTTCTGGCTGTTTCCCGGGAAAATTTTAGGAAAACAGTAGAGGAATTACAAAATTTGACTGCTTCTTTGACGTTTATGATCTGGCTTCTTGCTTGTTTGTTATTTTTTGCTGTCTTTTGGCGGTTGGGTTTTGGTTTAGTTTAGCTTAGTTTTTTGCTATTATTTAAGATTTTGCTTTTCAAACGGCTATATCGGTCCTTTTCTGGGTTTTGGTTTAGTTTAGTTTAGTTTTTTGCTATTATTTAAGAATTTGCTTTTCAGACGACTATATCGGTCCTTTTTCTGATGCTTTTGTTAAGTTGCTTATAAGCTTATTAAGAAAATTTTGACAAGAAATGTTTAAGTAAGTTTGATAAAATTAGGAACTTGGTGGAGATTTTGAATTTTAAGTCGAAGAAACTGAGGTTGTCACCTAGGGTTTTGAAATACTTGTAGTTTTAGCTAGGGGTGAGGAAAAAAACCGAAAAACCGATGAAACCGGAAAAACCAGAAAACAAAATTACCGAAAAAACTGAACCGTAAAAAAAAACTGATTAAACCGATTATAATTTTAAAAAAACTAACCGATTCGGTTTTTAAAAAAAAAATAATATAAAAGCCCTCTTTTTTTAACCTTTGCTTTCCCCATCCTTCTGCATCCAGCAGCCGTCTCCCCCTCCTCCCCAAAGCCCTCACAAGCCACAACTCTCAAATCTCAATCTCTCACACTCTCGGCTTGATAAAAATTGAATTCTCCATCACTTTATAAAACTTCATGGCCAGATCTAGACTTCTAGTCGTCTAACAAAACATCAACAAGGCTTCAAATTTCATCTTCAAATCTAACAACCCAGGGACACCAGGTATGATTTTTTCATCTTCAATCTTCATATTCATGTTGTTTTATTGGATAAGAAGCCTGAAAAAGTTCCAACAGTAAGAATATAGGCACCCACTACTACTTGTTATTTTCTCGGGAATTATTAGAAGCAAATTTGCATTTGCATTATATTAATGTTATGTGAAATTCATGCTTAGATTCTGAGGCTGCCAAGCTTCCCCAGTATTTCATTACAAGGAGCTCTCTGTCTACAGTGTTTTTGTTGCTAAAGTTCAAATCTTCTTTCAGCTTTCTTGATCTTTCAAGCTAGGTACTTTCTTCCACTGCTCATCTCTCATTTTTTTTAATGGGTTTTTCATTTATTGTTTTTGCTCTTTTTTTCATCTTGGTTTCCGCTGTTGGCTTGGATCTATTGTGGGGTTTGACTAAAAATAGTGATTTTGTGATCAAGATCTGAACTTTGCTTAAATAACATTTGATTATGCTGTTTTACTGGATTTGTTTGAGAATGCATTATGTTAGTTGCTGACTTGATTGATTTATTCTTTGCTCTCTTTTTTGCGGTCCTTGAATCCTTTATGATTCTTTAATGGGTTTTTCATTTCTCCATCACTTTACTCGATAGTTTCTTCCTCCTCAATCCAAATCTGTTCGTAATGGTTACTGTAATGTTTTGAATTAAAAGAGTTAGGAAAATACAACAAAGCTCTTGGTGGCTTAAAGAGTGGTATAATTAAATGAAGGGTATAGTAGTAATTGAATAATAGTTGATAAATATAAATAGAAAGGGAAAAAAAAGAGATCTGAATATTTTGAGTGAAAAACCGTGAGAGAGAAGGGAGAAGGGAGAAAGAAGAAGAAGAAGAAGAAGAGAAAAGAGGGAAATTAGAACGGAAATAGAAAGGAGTTGAAGAGAATAAGTTTAAAGGTAAGATTTAGGTTGTTAAATGTATAAATGTATGTTAATTGAACTTAATTTCAGTTTTGATGAATGTTAGGGTTTTGAAAAATTGTTTTTTGAGTTTGATTGATGATTTAATTTGAATGTTTTAGAGTTAATTGTTGTGGGTATTTGATTATTTGGATGATTTTGAGAGATTGTAGATGAAAATGATGATTTTGAGTTATGGTTTTGTTGAATGGTGAATTTGTGTTAGAAATAAGGAAAGAACAGTGGGTTTTCTGTTGAAAATTCTGGGTTTGAGGTTGAAGATGACGAAAATTCAATTTGGTCCCTCAATTTTGGAAAATTACAGTTTAGTCCCTAAACTTTGGAAAATTACATATTGGTCCCTGGAGACTATTCCGAGAATCTGAACATAATAACATATGAATTATGGACAGAATTATTGTATAGATAAGAGAATTTAACACTTTCAATTTGGTCCTCCAATTTGACAAAAATTACAATTTGACCCTAAAAATTTGGTAAAATTCCAGAATGGTCCCTGGAGTATAATGAGATGATCTGGACAGAAATGAGGATGAATTATGGACATAATTTCAGTATATTCATGGATTTATGATAAATTTTAGTTTGGTCCTCCAATTTGACAAAAGTTGCAATTTGACCCTTAAAAATATGATAAATTCTAGATTAGTCCCTAGCTGTAATATTATCTTTTTCAGATTAGTTTGATGAATAATTGAGGGTTATTTAGTGAATTATTACCAATTTTATTAATTGTTTTATTATGGATTAGATTTCGGGAAAACCGTTAAATGTTGGGTTTTTAGGAAAGATAACTAGTTAGTTCAAAAACATTTAGGGTTATGGAATACACCCTTAGATAAGTGTATTAAATAGGTTATATATATTCTTTTGAGTCATTCTTAAATATGTCTCCTTTATATTCAGATAATCCTGATATTCTACCGGCGGGACGTCAGTAGGATTTTCTTCGATATCAGCTTTGAGTTTTGTTGCTTTCGAGTCAGGTGAGTGGATAATTTTTCATATGCATGAGAAATAGTATAAATATTTGATTTATTAATATGAATTGAATCATGCTTCTTGATAATATATATGTTGATTATTATCCTTGTTATGATAAAGCATGATCAATTATTGAATCTGAATTCTTGATATGAACCAACATATATTTTGAATGGACTTCTGAATTGATAGCTCCTCATTTGATTGATGTCATGAGTTGAGCTTTGAGATATGAATATATCTGTTTGATTATGATTATGAACCTATGGCATGTCAGTCATAATACTCATGCTAACATGGTAGTGTTAGTCTTTGTGCACATCGTATTTGAACCCTAGTTGGTTGGGGGAGTCACCAACTTGTGTGGACTGATCATCCCACAGTACGGAGCCTCATGCTCATTGCATTTTGATTTTCTGACGAACTTTACCATTTGATCTTCTTGTTATGGCCTATTTGAGAAAACTTCCTATAAGAACCTAAAGCCATACTTGTATATATATTTCTCATTGTTTTATTACCTCGTGTGTGTGTATTGAACATTATCTACTCACTGAGTTGTTGAACTCACCCTCTCATCATTTATCCTTTTCAGGCTTATAGCTTGATAGCAGGTCATTTTGTTGGACCTTCAGAACCTGCTTTTTGGTTGTACTTTGTACCTTTCCTTTATATCTAGTTAGTGCTCCAAAACTCTAAACTTTTATAAACTTTTGTATTAAGACAATTCAATTATATTATGAAATTGATTTTGTTATTAATGTTGTGTTGAACTCTGATTGAGTTAGGATAAGTTTGTGTGTAAGTTTGGGTTCGCATAGACATGGAACCTTGGAGGGGAACCTTGCCTATGTGCCGGTCATGGATCCGGGGATCGGGTCGTGACAGTTACCACACCAAGTACTTATCAGATCCTCCTCACTCTTGCCAGAAAGTGAGAAAGGGAAGTTTTGGAGCTGGAGCTGCATTTGTTGTCCTGACAGGCATAGTATCTGAGCTTTACTGTGTTAGCTACTTAGCTATTCCAAGGCTAATGATGAACAACCTTCTTATGACAGAGACACTGGTATAAGAATGCGGAATCTATAACCTGAGCTGATTTGGATTGAGGAGGAAGAAACTATCGAGTCTGTAACCTAGTTTAGTTGACCTGCATATCATGGTTGTGATCTTGTTTTATATTGCATAGGTCTCTTATTAGTCTCTAATTAATACTGCTCTTGTTTATCATTTTTTTAGCCGTTTGATACCCTAGAGTTTATTCTTTACTGATTTGAGAATTTATATGTCAGTTATACTTGCCAGATATGGCCGAAGAAGCAGGCATGTTTATGGTTCATCAAACAATTGGAAGTGTTTTGTGTTGCAAATGTGGTATTCCTATGCAACCAAATGCTGCTAATATGTGTGTTAAGTGTTTGCGCTCTGAAGTTGACATCACTGAAGGTCTAAAGAAGAATGTAATTCTTTTACATTGCCCGGAGTGTGATACCTACTTGGATCCACCTAGTACGCGGATTAGGGCCCAACTGGAATCGAGGGAGTTGATGGAATTTTGTCTGAAGAAGTTGAAATTGAAGTCCTCAGGAGTTATTTTGGTAAATGCGGAATTTATTTGGACTGAACCACATTCCAAGAGGATCAAGCTCCGAGTGAGAGTTCAGAAGGAGGTTCTTCATGGTGCAATACTCGAACAAGCATATGTTATTGAGTATGTTCAGCAGGACCAAATGTGTGATTCTTGCACAAGAGTTCAGGCCAACCCTGATCAGTGGGTTGCTGGTGTCCAGCTCCGGCAACATGTTGCTCATAGAAGAACTTTCTTTTACTTGGAGCAGCTGATTTTGAAGCATGATGCTGCTGCCCGTGCCATTAAAATAAAGCAAATGGATCATGGTATTGATTTTTTCTTTGCAAATCGTAGCCATGGTGTTAAATTTGTTGACTTTGTGGGTAAAGTAGCTCCAGTAAAGAGTCGCAATGACAAGCAACTTGTTTCCCATGATACTAAGAGCAACAACTATAATTACAAACATACTTTCTCTGTTGAAATCTCTCCAATTTGCCGTGAGGATTTAGTCTGCTTCCCTCCAAGGGTTGCTGTTAGCTTGGGGAATCTAGGTCCTCTTGTGATCTGCTCGAAAGTGACAAATAGCATTGCTTTGTTAGATCCTTTCACCCTGAGACACTGCTTCTTGGATGCTGACCAGTACTGGAGAACACCCTTTAAGTCTCTTCTCACTAGCAGGCAACTTGTAGAGTATATTGTATTTGATGTGGACTTTGTTTCCCCTGAAGTTAATATTGGCGGGTCTAGATATGCTCTCGCTGATGCTACTGTTGCTCGCATGTCAGATTTTGGGAAGAATGATACCATGTTCAACATAAAAACGCACCTGGGGCATATTTTGAAACCTGGTGATTATGCTCTTGGTTATGATTTACATGGAGCTAACAGTAATGACATGGAGCTTGACAAGTACAAAAATCTAGTCATTCCAGAAGCAATTTTGGTAAAGAAAAGCTATGAAGAGAAGCGCCAGAGGAAACGAGGGAAGCCTCGTTCCTGGAAGCTAAAGTCCCTCAATATGGAGGTTGATGACACGAGAGCTAAAGGTGACCAAGAGAAGATGAGCTCAGAGTACGAACAGTTCCTGAGAGAACTGGAAGAGAACCTGGAGTTGAGGTTCAATGTATCATTGTATCGTAACAAAGAATATCAGCCTTCTGAGATGGCATCTATGACTGATGGGGAAGATATACCTTCCATTCCTCTAGAGGAGTTGCTTGCTGATCTTGAGATAAATGGCGCCGAAGATGAGGATGAAGGCATGAGGGAATGAATATTAAGTTTTGTTTATTTTTCTGGTTGGCTTGAAATCATCTTTTCATCAAGTAGCTTTATTCTGTGCTGTCTTTGCTTTCGCGTAATGTAGTTCTTTCAACAAATGATGCTTGTAATTTGTTGTGTTTGTTAATTAGGGAATTTTTTGCTGTATTGACGATGCTTATGCTGAAATGATAGGAGAAAGGAGAATTTTTGGCTGTATTAACCTTTATTGTTTGAATTAGACGATGATGCAAAACTGTTGCCTGATTTCTATTTTTTTTTGTGGCAAATGGCTTAACCACATCTCGTTAACCTGCTAAATAAAGAAACCAGCTTCACACTTGACAGAATGATCACTGACCAGCATTTTTGAGAAAATATTGGTGTTGTACAATTTCAGAGCATGAATTGTTGACAAATATCGGAGGATTTCTTTCTAAAAATGCAATGGAATCATGCAAAACATCTCCTTTTACTTTCAACTGAGCTAGAACTCACAAGATCAGTCCAAAAAGGAAAGTCTACGAGGAAATTCACTAAGAAATGTAAATGCATTTGGTAAAGCACAAAGGCTTCTTTTGCCAATAATCTGGAAAGAAGAAACAAGTAAACATACCTTTGCCACATTGAGTCTTTCACGATGGAACTGCATTATTTTGCCTAGAGCAGAAACAGCAGCACCATTGACCATTACACATTCTCTGTCCAACGCCTTAGGATACCCTATCACCAAACTTTTAAACCAGGAACAGCCCCTGCCAAAAGAACTCAAGCATTGAAGGACAGTATAGGAAATAACTCATATAGCAGTAAGCAGAATAACAAAGCTACCTCGAATAAGAGGCTTGAATACCGACCCACCAGGCCACCATCTTCTGCAAATATACCAATTTCCTGTGGAACATTAATGAAGTGTGCCATCATGAGAGGCCTGAGTCAGAGATAATCCTCCTGAACTTCGGGGATCTCATCCTTGCAAGGTCTAAGCTGGTCTGGAAGACTATTCCTGAAGTACCATTCTGTTCAAATTGAATAAAAAAACATTCAAGCAACATATTCAATAAACAAAAACATATTTCCCCTTGCATTGCGAAACTGATACTGTTTGCAACACACACTGGCTTGCAGCTCTTCTATTTACATTGCTAACTAAAATCAGTACAGTGCTCAATAAAAGAGTTTCATATTTCTAAGGATCTAGATGGCCTTGGGGTGAACTTTGCAGAGGGATTAGGAGAAAGCCTGTTACCCTTTTTCTTCGTTGGTGGTGCTGGTTGTGGACACAAACATGCTTGGAGAATCTGTGTTTCTTGTTGAGACTTTCTTTGGAGATTGGTGGTGAGCGTGATCTCTACTTCAAGGTTTGTATAAAAATATAAAATATACATGATTGCTTGGTCAAAGTGAAGTGAAGAATTTTTATTGTTTTGGGATCACTCAAGCAAATAAACAGGCATTAGGTTGGCATGGCCACGGTTTGCACACAATAGTATACAAATTGCTTTTTTCTCTGGCTAGACGCGTCATTGTGAATTCTATGAAGCTTTTCCACCAGTCTCATGGCTATATAGGCATCCTTTTGCTGGATAGGGTTAACAAAAGTGGACAGCTGGGGAAGAGGCGTTGAGATATGTGTTTTATGATTAAGGCTGAGATTGTAAGAGAATTAGGGTGATTGGGAGGGAAAGGGTGGTGGTGGCTATTGGTCTGGGTGAATTGAGGAAGTGGGTTGATAAGAGGGTAGAGGATTTGTATCCGGTCGAGCTTGCAGAGAGGATGTCGTTGTTTGGGATTGGAGTGTGTGATCCAGAGAAAGTGTCTAGATTGTCTATGGAATCGAAGAATTCAGCTGACAATTTTAGATTTCTCAGTCACAGTGGCACTTGGATGACAGTGGTTTGTGAAAAAACGATTCATCAACAAATCAGAATTTCTGCATTAATATGCTTTCTTAGTTTCTTACTGTCATTACAACATCTGCAGTGAATGCTTCCTTCTCTGGATGCAACAGCCTAAGAATGTTGCCTTTAGTTTGAAAAACATGCTTGTTTGTTGCTGTCATTGCATATTAGCTTCAACGTTGCTGGAAAATCAGCCTGGATAACCTTGCTATTTACCTTTCCATGTTAAAAAAAATTATCACCACCTTAGACTTATATTTTAGTTTCTGCCTAGCCCTGTCTTAAAAAAAAATGACAGATTAACTCTTTCATGCCCATAAATAAATGGCAAGAGCTTGAATTGAATCCACTGTAAAACTTTCTTTGAAATAGGATCTAGCAGTCCCCAGAATCAAGACAAGTCCATTACAAGAGCTTATAGCCCTATACATGAGAAGCGTCTTGGTTTTCTTTAGCATCGTTGATGCTCCAAAAAAACTGAATCACTGTGATGGGACAACTCTCTGTCAGGTCCCATTTCCTATTTTTTGTGTGATAGGATGGACGAGTCAAAGCTTTTGCAAGTTCTCAATCTTAGAAACAATCTTTTGTTAGAAATACTTGATTGTTGGAGGCAGTGACAATATTTAGGCAACAACACTTTTACCAGTGACATTCCAAATTCGCTAGGAAACTACAGTTACCTTCAATCTTTGAGCCTTGAAAAGAACATCATTTCTGGTGGCATACCTTTGTCACTTGAAAATTGATCACAGTTACAAACCCTTGACTTTGCTGAAAATCAATTAGCTGGTATTGTTCCCTCATGGCTTGGAGAAAGGTTGTCTAATTTGAAGGTTATCATGCTATGGTCAAATAATCTTTATGCCTCCATCCCTGAAGAACTCTGTTATATAACTTCTTTACAAGTTTTAGACCTTTCTCACAACAAACTGTTCGGAAGCATACCTGGATGTGTTTAAGAAATCCAGTGCCATGATGACCAATGAGTAATTCTTCTGAAGAACACATACAATCTGATTTATACTACACTAGCAAATATGAGGATGTATTGCTGGTGATGAAAGGGAAAATAAGCTATCATGGCACCACCATTCTGAAGCTGGTAGGAAGCATAGACCTTACCAGCGCCAGCATTCAACTTGACTATCTGGCTAGCACTGCTATATTCAGTTCTTTTTTTGGATTTATCAAGCACCTCTTTTTTTCTAGAATCATTGGACAACAACTATGTTTTCTTTGTATCTGCTTATTCACTTATTATGCAAGCATCACAGGTGTTAAACAAACTCCTTTTCACCTAAAGATATTATTGCTTAACTGCTGCATTCATTGCCTTTCAGTGCAACTAGATCTTGCTTGCATGTTAGGAAAGTTCTTCCTTCTTTTTTTCCTTGCTATGCGATTCAGAGTTCATCAATTTGTAATTGCCAAGAAAGCCCGCAGCGTCGCGCGGGCAATCCACCTAGTAGAAACAGAACCAATTTGATGGAAATCAGAGTCATCACTGTAGCATCCTCAGTTTCATCTCCTGTGTCCTTCAACTAAGTTTTACCAATAGTCGCCATACAACAACGTAATTTAAGGGATGAAAATTTTGATCATTATGCATTATTTAGACGAGAGTAGATAAACTCACCCATATTGCTTAAATATTAGGTGAGTCCTCAAATATTATTATTTTATAATACACGCTTTTAATATTTGGTAGATAAAACTATAATATTATTATAAAAACTGTTTTAATTCAAAAAATTAAACTATTACATGACACTTTAAAATATAATTTATATTATTTTCTCATACCAACTAGAATAATAAAAAAATACTTATGAGTGCTGATAAAAGTGGCCAGACAACCAGCAGTCTGCATCAAGAAATAAACACAAGGCAACAAGCAAACCTCATTCCAAGGAACATATACAAACAATTAAATCTGAAATGAGTATAAAAGCAGCATGTCCAGTTAAAGATGACAGAAACTACAGACTTTGTCAGAAACATTTCTTCTTTCTGATTTTCCTCTTCTACTAATTCTTGCTTTCTTGCGTCAATGTCCACCATTTTGCTTCCTGAACGAGATGGTCTGTTTATGAGAACCTTCATTATCTCTACCTAGAAGAAGTTGATTTGGTCTTCGCCTAGAGTTGGTCCTGACAACTGAAAGAGAAGAGATCATGGTTAAGAAAGCAGCCTTTGTTAATGCGAGCACCACTTGTTGACGATACTGTTCTTGAAATTCCAGGCTCAAATGCTTGGAAAATTCTTTAATTGTATTTAGAGCTGCCAACAAATGCGAGGGTGGATATGTTCATTGACAACTTCTGTAAGTAATGCTGTCATATCATTCAAATCGTGTTTCCATGCCTGCAACACATATAAGCAGCATTAGCCCAGGGATGATTGAAGGAAGCTCTTTCTAAGAATTTACCCTGTTCCTCACCCAGGGCAGCTTCAATTCTAGCCAAGGTCTTCTTCCCATGAGCCGAAAATCTTGACAAGTCCTGATTCTTGTCATCTCTCTATGCAGTTTCACATTCTGGTTCATCTTTTATGACTTCGAGCATAAACAACATCTTTTCATTGAACTTCGTGATAAAATGTGGCAATTCGAGTAGAATTCTCGATCCTGATATCTTTCTTCAGCTAAAATGACTACAAATTCCAGTGCAAGAGCCTGGTTTTCGGCTACAGCTCAACTACATTATCAAAATGGGTACTTAGAGACAATGAATTATTCTTTGCCAACCAAATCAATTTGATTCCTTGACCACCACTTGTGCATATTGGTCTGAATAAAGATAGACCGAAATGAAAAGGGTATTCACCATTTGATCCAAATGGGAAATGTACCTATAGTAATTCGATCGATTTTTCCAGTACAAGATAAAATTAGTTGAGTTATGAACTGCCTGAGCATATGCCTCCAAACTCATTTTAGAATCAAATATATTCAACAACCTATTATGGCATTGTGGCATCAACTTACAAAGCAAATGAAGTGCACACTTTAGTTTCCCCTCGGATCTAGAATTCAAAGATTCCTAAAGAAACTCAGTTGGCTCAGGCCATTCATTTCGATCAATTACTACTTTTTGACAAGCTTGGCTACAAAATCGTGAATTTTAGGCAAAAACCTTTCTGGCCTTGTGTATAAAGGCAATCAAGAATTGCAGATTTCAGTTTTTTCATCCTCGAAGGAGGTTTCTTGCCAAAATCCATGCTGATCATCACTTAGAAGAAGAGTGAGGGTCTCAAATGTACTGTATTTGGTGTCCATTTATTCAAGGATTAGATTAAAGCATTTGCGTTAATGAGGTGGTCAAATTACAAAGTCGTGGTACTTTAGCCCTTGGATGGTGGCAACTCTATGTCATGTGGCCCTCGAGCTTCTTTTCTGACATAGGCGCGGTGGGTGTTATAAGAGCAATGGACAAAGACACGTGTTTCTTTCTTTCTAGCAGATGTTCAATATCAGAATGAGTACCTCTTTTAGATTAGAAGTGATTGAATAAGCAATCTATTCCTTTGATTTATGCATTCCAGGAACTGTTAGGGCAAAAAGGGTGAATGCACATAAGAATAGTTCATATACATTCTGCAATGAGAAAACTTGCTGATTAGCACCAAGGTTTCGAAGTGGGACAGACAACATTGACAACTAGAAATAACAATCTAGGATGATAATTTTGATTCCAACTTCCTTCGCAGATGGTTTTCCATGGATAACATGAAGGATCTCCAGGTAGAGGGGATTGACCTTCTCCTGTAAAGTTCCAATTGCTTGATCATTTGGCTTACAGTTTCCTCAGTTGCTAACTTCTTACCTGCCCACAGGATCTGAACAAAAAGAAAAAGGAGTTACTCTATGATAAGTAGAATTCACAGAAATTTAAGCAATTTTCTGTTTTTAAACAAAGGATGGAACTATTGGACTGTACCTCGGCATAAACAGTAACAATCTTGTGAAGATTTTTCTTTTTGGGACCAAGAAGTTCCACATCTGACCTGAAATGAAATAAGAAAAATACTCCATCAGTGGAAAATATAACTGACTGTTTCTAGTTGTACTTCAAACATGTGATGAAAATTTTGACTTACACTTCAACTAGTGAACAAAGCTGATGATGCGCAACTTTGGCCTCGTTTAGATTATTTTCCAGCGGCAAATGTCTTAACCATGTCTTTAAAAACTGTTAAATAGAGAAACAAACTTCACAGAATGGCCATAATATGCTTTTCAAAGGACAAATTAATTCCTAGCTTTGCATGTGCTACTGTTTTACTGACAACATACTCTCCTGTTGAAGATCAGCGACACAACGTATGACGAAAGAAAAAGAAAGAACTAGGGTTTCTCGAGTCTTAAGGTTATAGCCCTAGATCTAAACCATAGAGAAAACACTGTTTTAATATGTTCTGAAATTCAATAATTCCGAAAACTCTTCTTGAAATAACTTACAAATGGTTTGAATAGATGCTAAACTAACCTAAACTAATAAAAACCTAATTAAATCAAAATTCTAAAACCTAACTAGGAAAAGAATATGAAAATAACTAGGAAAATAAAGTAAAATCCTGAACAACAACTTCTAGATCTAATTTGGACATGACAACAAGGTGACCCATTATACTGTATTTCTTCTACTAAATCTCCTAATTGTTCGAATCCAATTTCTTACTAGTGAAGAATAGTTGGAATGAACCAGATCAAAATTATGTTCATTTTCATCAGAAAGCTCGCTTTACTTGTTCAGTCTTCTATACTTGTTCAGTCTTTCTTCTTGGACTTAAACTTGTCAATACGTGTATCGCTTCAATAAGTCCAAAAGGAAAGTCTAAAAGGGAGTAGAAGATGAAATGTGTACGCATTTGGTAAAACATAAAAGCTTCTTTTTCCATTGATCTGGGAATAGGAAAAAAGTATATATATATACCTGTGCCGCATTGAGTTTTTCACGATGGAACTGCAAAAATTTTCCTAGAGCAGAAACAGCAGCATCATGGGCCATTACATATTCTATCTGCAACGCCTTAGGATGGTCTATAACCGCTTTCAAAGCATAAAAAGCCCCTGCCGAAGAAAAAAGTGATGTGATTTATTACAGTAACAGACTGCACTGGACTAACTCATGTAGCAGAAAGCAGTATAACAAGCAACCTCTAAGAAGAGACTTGAATGCAGACCCACCAAACTCAGCAAATATCCCAATTGCCTGCACAGCCACCTGAAACGACAGTATTTTGAATCAGAAATGCACCACATGAATGCGTGCCTACATTACAGGCATGAGTGGGAGATAAACCTCTAGAACTTCGGGGTTCTCATCCTTGCATGCCTCAAACAGAAACAGAAGACAAATATTGTACTGCCTGTTTTATCAGATTGTATTAAGCACATTTAAATAACAAGCTGAATCAATAAAAACGAAGTGTTCTACCTGAATGCTTCTTCTGGGAATTGCTTTGCAACATCACAAAATATGCGCAAGCCAGTTCTTCGCTCTTTAGCTATTTTATCCTTTTCCTGAAGGCAAAGAAACAAGGGAAAATGAAAACAATTAGAACGGAATTGGAAAGTCATCAGGGTAGCCTAGAAGCAGCATTCATGCTACAGTTTTATGGATGAAACTGAGATCAGTTAGCATCACAGAATCTGAGCAGAAATGAATGGTTAAACTCACCCACATAAGTTGTATGCAAGGTAAAAGCTTGCCGAGGAATGGTGAGAAAGAAGACTTTTGTATTCTGATGAAAGTGGCCAAACAATCAACTGCCTGCATCAAGAAATGAACATAAGGCAAGAAACAGAACTCATTTCAAGGAACTTGCACAGATAATTAAATTTGAAATAAGCGGCAAGGCATATCTAATTAAAGATGACAAAAACTACAGACTTTGTCATAAACTTTTTGTTCTTCTTGTAACGTCTGCTTTATTACATCAATGTCCCCTACTTTGCTTCTTGAATTCAAAACATTCATTATCTTCTTCAAGAACAAGTCAGTCTGGTCTTCATCTAGAACAGGTCCAGACATCTGAAAGATAAAGAGCATTAGTACGCGAACAGCATTTTGCTATAACATATGAATTCGATTAGCAGAATCATTATCCTTGGAAAGATATATAGAAGTAAAAAAATATGATTAAAGTAGAAACAAGCAATTTGAATTCTTCTGATGTAAGATCATAGACAGCTATACGCAGTACAGATTTATTAAAAGCAATACAGACCTTCATGCATTCCTCCAATGAGTCCAAAATTATTGCAGCAATTTCGGGCAAGGATTCCTACTCAGCAATAGCAATTACAAATTACAAATTTCTTAAATGGCAGCGAAGCTTAATAAAAAGTCATTTCTTTGATTAAAAAAAAATGTCATATCCAGATAGAAATTACCTTACTTAGTGCTTTTACCAAAGCTGGTAACACATCAGAACATAACTTCTCGAAAGGAGATTCATCAGACAATTCAAGATTCCCTTTTTGTTTTGCTTCTTTAGATGATTTTAATAGCACTGGCATGGCTAGTGTGGAAGCACAAAAAAATTAAATTGTTACTGTCAGTGATGCAGGAGCATTCCTGATAAATAAAAAATTTACATTGAGAAATTAAGATGAGATAAATGGTGCTTAACAAGGTTTAGGACAGCTGAAAACTTTCATAACAAGCTCAGATTTTGAATTTAACTTCAAAGGAAAAACTGTATTAATTCTAAGCAAAACACCATGCAATCCATATATGACTAGAAAGCTACACGTATCTAGGTTCTGATGCTTCAAATGGTGTGTGCGGTATCGGAGTTTCCTAGAGGAAGTTGTGACAGTTTTACTCCAAGGTGTGCAGGCTGTCAGGAAATCTGCAATCTATTCTGAGCATTAGTTTTAACTTGCAGAATTATGCCTTCTTTGTCAAGGACCATTGATGTGTAAATACCTGAAGCAGCAACTCTTCGAATCTCTTCGTTGAGTTGAAAGTTGAGAAATGGAACTAAAGTCTGAGCAACCTACACAAATACAGCCTTTTACGTTTTGTTTGAAGAGATTCAAGAAAGGAAAATCATATGAAGTGCTACATAACTAACCTCTTCGATCCATACAGAAAGTCCTTCCTTCAACTCATCAGCAAGTAAATACAGCCCTTCACAAGCTGCAACTTTCTCCTCCAGGACCTTAGTCTTGATCCATATCTTTCGTTCTCCAAGAATCAGGGCCCTGATACTGTAAAAATCATATATCCCTCAGCAAAAGGAAAGGGCTAAAAATCATAATATCAGATCATAATTCGAAACACCAAATGTTGCTATCTTATTGTTAAAATAATTTCTTCTGAAAGCATAAAGCTAAAAGAAAAGATTTCTCGATTTCAGAGTATAGCTTATGCCATTGTAGCATTGTTTTAAAAGAAATTTACTTATAACATATGCATTAGAGGAATGAAGAAAAATTTTCATCTTAAAAGCCAACCTTCCGTCTGATTCATCAACATTGTCAGGATTCTCAGGTATAAGGACATATGATCCAATTTTAGCAGACCTGAGCAAACGAGGAATGGAGACACTCATATAAGGTTTGAATTCTTTTCCCAAGCATTTCCCCAGTCTGGCCCATGCCTGAAACATGGTTATTGATTTGTGTTAGATAAAAAGCAGGTATAAATGAAAGTACTGCGTTTATGTTTCAAATGAAATCGAAGAAGTAACATTAACATACTTGCAACAGTTGACATCTCATTGGATCATTTGCCTCTAATTCAGATCTTTGTAACGAGATAAGCATTTTCACAACCTTGTATGAGATAACAAACAGTTAGTGAGGCAATGATCTCACAATTACAGATCATTTGGCCTTGCTGACCCCATCTGTTTGGGTTACAGGCTGACTTCAGGTGGTCTATTCTTAAAAACTTTATTGACAATTACCATATCAGTATCATCTCTGATCTTCTCCTTTCCTACAGCCATCCAAACCATAGTGATGCAATCCACGGAATTGGCTAGAAGGTTGTGATCAAGTTCCTTTTTCGCAGACATCATTATAACCTTAAGGTAAGGCATGACAGTACTGTAATACTCTGCAAACTGATCCTACAGTGTCAAAATAAAAGGATAAATGAAATGTAAGAAAAATAAAACTTAGATTAAGAGACTATCAAGAAGTACCTGTGATGAATAAGCAACTGCAGACAATACTTTCAAAGTTTCACCCTTGATCATGTGCTTTTCTTCCTGCATTAGTGCCAAAATGAATTATAAACAAGGGTGCATACAGTAGAATGAATTGTATTTTTAAGATAATATACCCTTAATTCTTTGAGCAATTTGGTGACAATTTCTTTTAGGTAAGGATTTAGAATACTTGGAGTGCAGTTCGAGGTGAATTCAAACAATGCTGAATAAGCTTGCACCTGAGAGGATATAATAAGTAAAATATGAAGAATCAAGGATATAAAATCTATAGGCAAGATGGCAAAAGGATACTGATAATACAAGATTAAGCCAGGATTAACTACTTCAGGAATCGAAGTACCTGAACGCGGGGATAATTGAAATCATCCATGGCTTTCGTTAATGCAGGAAGAACTTGGTCACGATACTGGTCTTGAAATTCAGGTTTCAAATTCTTGGAAAATTGTTTAATTGTATATAAAGCTGTCAAACGCACACAAGGGTGTATGTCTTCTTTGACACTTCTTATAATTCTTCCTGCCATTTGATCCCAACTGTGTTTCGACTCCTGCAAAATATAGAACCTTAGGGATGATTTTGAAGTCCAATAAAGCCACAAGAATTAGAACCAATGACAAAACATTAGAATGGAAACGGAGAAATAATCTGAGACCTTTAGACTTGAGCATCTCTCTGCAACAATGCCAAGGGAAAGAACCGCAGCGTGGCGGCTCTGCCAATCTTCAGCACAAAAATTAATTGCAAATAATCGGGGGAAATACCTCATAAGAACTTCCCCACCTAAGGCGGCTACAATTCTATCCAAGCACCTTGCCGAATGCAGATTCTGTGTATCACTCTCTGCAGTTCCCCATTCTGAGTCATCTTTCAAATTTGCTAGCAGAAGCAAAATCTTTTCAAGTAACTTTGGGATTGCGAGTTGCGATCCTAGCAACATCTGTCGACCCTGAACTCTTTCTTCAGCTAAAGCAATCACAAATTCTAGTGCAAGAATTCTTGTTTTGTCTTGGAGTTCGACTTCACCTAGGATCCTAAGCACAGATAGAACTACATAATCAAATTTGCTGCTCAAAGTCCATGGCTTCTCCTTTGTCAACACAGTCAATTCCTTAACTACCGCCTGTACATCTTTGTCTGATTTATGCTCAACCAAAGTGGAAATGGTCTCCACTATTTGAATCATAAGGACACTATACCTATCATGATTCGATCGATTCGTCCAGTACAAGAGAAAACGATTTGAGGTCAGAACTGCCTCAACCTGTACCTCTAAACTCATATAATCAGAATCAAATATATCCACTAAACTATCATAAAAGGAATCAGGACTAACAACCAGATCTTCGACAGCACAATGCGGAATCAACTTATAAAGCAAAGAAACAGCATACTTCACTTTTTCTTCAGAATCAGAATCCAAAGATTCATAAACAAACTCAAGAAGCTCAGGCCAATCATTTCCAAGTCTTACTTCTTTAGTGACAATCTTAGCGACAAAATCGCGAATCTTATTCAAATTCTTTATTGAACTCTCTGTATTCAAAAAATCAAGAATTGCAGATTTGATTTCTTTATCCAAGAAAGAGGTTTCTTGACAAGGTCCTTCCTTATCTTCTGTAAGAATCTGGCATAGAATATCAAAGGCATACTCCTTGCAGTTTCCAAAGTCAGAGCCGCAAGTCTTATAGAAAGAAACAAGGCAAAAACAGAAGGACGTAAGGTAATTGTTTTTAAGGTAATTCAAGAGGTTTTGGGCATACATTAAATCAGTGGAGGTTTCAGGGAAGTTAAGCTCTTCAATAAGACAAGTAAGAGGTAAGGTATCTGGTGATTCCAGGATTTCCATGGTTTTTCTTCTGAGATAGTCCCTGGTTGAATTCAGGGATGACTGCGTCGGCGGTGAAAGTAATGGTGACCTCTGTGAGCCCAATGATGGTGGCCTTAGTCTTGATGTTGGTGGTGGTGACCAGTTTATGGCTGAATTTGGGTTTCCTCGGGTCGGACGGAGTTTGGCCCTCAAGAGCGAAGGCAGGGACATCGATGGTGGTGTAGCTGAATCCTGAGGTAGTGGCGATGAAGTAGTGGAGGCCATTCTTGAAAGATTCTTAAAAATGGAGAGTTTCTTGAAGAAGAGCTGATGTGAATCATTTGAAGGGAAGGACTGAAATTTTAAAAGGGCGGGCTTTCTGGTTTTAGTTAGTTGGTTGTTGAATGTAACATAATGTGATTTCAGGGACTAAATTGAAGCATTTTCTTTAATGAGGTGGTCAAATTGGAAAAATTAGATTAATCACGGGGCTTTAAAGAGCACAATGACAATTTTTTATAGATACCACCATAGAGATAATACCATATATATGTGATAAGAAGCTTACAAACAATTATATTAATATATAAAAATAAATTCGACGTTAAGAAATACAGAACCTACCTACCTAATCATCCCACTCCCTCTTAAAATCATTATTATTAAACTTGCCTTGTCCATAAAATTTTTTATTAACTGGATCAAGGTTCAGGCGCGCTAGCTGGAGTAAACACCATGCAGACTTCGAACTATTAGCAGACTTTGAGGCATTTTCACTAACACTGGCGGCGGCGCAGATCATATTTCTTTTTATGGGAGTAGTTGTTATTGAATGCTCTCCAATTTCTCCTGGAACTATGAAGTAGGGATCTCAATGATTAAATCAAGCTAATATATCAAGTTATTAAGTTGACGTTTATGGAAATCTCAATGAGTTGTCTTGCTAGTCAAGAAAGTTTGTTTCATTCCTTAATTTTCTAGGTTCAAATCTTTTTTTTTATAAAAATTAACGTGGGTGTCCGACCAACGTATCTCGACTAATTTTATGGGTCCTGAAGTTAACGACCATGTAAGTTTTCAATAGTCTTGAGGTTTGTGGAACTTGAACAGATGATCTCTAAGAAGCAAAAGGTTAAATTTTAACATTACACTTGATAGTAAAAAATTTCTTGAACATAAAAATGATTATTTAGGTTATTAGAAATTTTTTGATATTGTTATTAAAATCGCTCAGCAAATTAGTCTTGAAATTCACTGATCTGACTTCTTATCTAATTTATATTTTAAATTAAATTATGTTGAAGTTATTTTTATGTGATTTAAATAATTTAACATATTTAGAAATAACTTGATAATCAGGTAAAAATATGAGTTGACTTAAAAAAAATCAAGACAACACGAAAACATGTTAATAAGAGAAGGAGGAATTATAATAGAATTTGTTTTTCAATAGAGTTTAGATTATCGATATGGCCTGTGAGAGGTTCTCTGCTCGTGTATTGAGGAGTGTATTAGGTGATAAGAGTGAGTTATCAACCTCTTGGTTGTTTCTGTTCATGAAGCTTTCTTGGAGTCTGGTCTTGTTGGATTCGATCCTGTATCTAGAACACCTGTTGATGGACTTCAATTCCCGGAAGAGTGGCCTTCATCAGCTACCCCCACTGTCGCTTTCCTACACTCTTCCTGAACTTTTGGAGAAGGAGGATGTTTCTGAATCAATTGTTTTGAATATAAGGAGGTTGATCAATAATGGTGCTGTAGTTTCAGGGTCTTTGGCCGAGAGCAGGACAAAGTTGTATTTGACTTTCGATCAGAATATATTTGCCCCAGTTTTGGATTTGTTGCGGACAAATTGTCTTGAGAACGACAGGATGAGTGAAGTTAACGAGTTCTGGAAAGCCTTGAAGGATCAGCTTGCTATGCCATTTTCCATACAACTTTCCGAGAGGACTGGTGAGACTCTTCCGCCTTGCTTTTTGAGCCTATCATCAGATTTAAAGCTCAAGATTTGGGTTTCTTCCTGCCACGAATGTCGCGACACTTCATGCATTAATTCAAAGCAGCAGAGTTTCTGTTCAAACAATGATATATGGAAGCAGAAGTATGTGGATGAGTTTGGATACGCCTCTGAATCCCAAAGCTTTGGAAATTGGAAAAACAGATTTGGCTCGGATTGGAAGATTAAGAAGAACAATTACGAGGAGACAAAATCTGAGTCCTGCTGGCAGGATTTCTTCGACCCCAGAGGCTCTTTCACTTCCCAATTCAGGCCTTCTCTTTTGACGCACTTATTTTAAAGAGAAGGAGATGATGTCCATAGCTCGAGCAACTGCAAGTTTCTGGATGTCGATGTTTTCTGCTAGATCTTAGAGTAACATGAAGTCCACTTGAGAGAGCGCATCAGTTTTGATGTTTATTTGTCATATGGTTGGACTCCTGCATTCTCTCAGTTGTAATTTTATCTTCTTCGATTGTTTATGTTCATAATTCAACTATCTTGGGGCTCGCCTTCTGTCTTTTTCATTGATTAAATTTTGTTTGCATGGATTTCAAACAGCAAAGCTTCAAGAAAAATTTCAAGTCTAAATTCAAAGAGGACATGGGAGCAAAAAAGTTTTTTTTTTTTCAAGAAATTATTAAGACAAAATTGTGTTGTGCGCAGTTTTTTTCTTAAGATTTTTTTGCCAAAAATATCTCTAGTTAAAACTCACTACTTTGTTTATATATTTCATTATGATATAAGAATATATTTTTTTATATATAACATGCTTTGTGTAATAAAAACTTATCATGAAAAGCAAGTTTAAATAAAAAAATAAAATATAAATAAATCTTGATAATTTTTACACGAATGTATAAGAAAATAAAAGAATAATTAATTTAAATAAAAATGTATAAAAACTTCAAAATAAAAAAAAATAGATATTTTACTCTTATTGAATATTCAAGATAATTTTTAATAGAAAAATATCTACATTAAATTCATATTTAATTATACATAAAGTAATTGGTAACATTACCATTAAAAATATCTAACCTTATGGTGCCATCACATGTTTTTTAAAATATTATTGTAATTATTATATTTGAAAAAGGATTTCATTTTAAATATTAAAAAAATTTAAGAAATAAAAAAAAAAAAAAACCAACATAATCAAGCCTAGACATGTTTGTGTTTGAACTTGAAAGGACAACCTGGATGTGTTTCGCCATGGAAAGCTAGGACCTCCGTACATGTTTTTAAAAAAACACAAGTCAGCTGCGATACAAATAAATTCTTTCAAGTTCTATTCATTTCAATAATGTTTTCATTTATGAGCAAAAGAACCCGTATTCAGGGCTACTTAGTACTGAAGGGAAACTACATGGATTTCAACTAAAGTGAACAAAAACATCTTACCTATAATGAGTTTGCCAGGGAATGAGGCGAGACTATTAACACTCTTAACTATACCAGTGAACAATAACATCTTAATTCTTACCTATACCAGTTCACCGTGTACAGAGAATATAAACGAGAAATAACTGTACTCTCAAGGGTCTCTTTATTAGATATGATTGGTGAACAGAAGCAGACGCTGCCGCAAACTGGAACATATTCTAAAACCTAAGCAACACAAACAGTTAAGTCTCACATCTTACACACCGAGCGTTTACAGGGAAATGCTATTTAATTGCAGGACATGTTACAGTGAAATAAACAGAATCTAAAAATAGCCTTATTGGATGTAATCCGGATGTTCCAGAAGCCTAGACCATTTGCCAAACAAGGCCTAACACTGCTTGAATGAAGAGGTACAAAGAAGAGTGAATTTGCAAGTTTATTAAAAAGATCAAAAATCCAGAAGTCACTTCTTTAGCAGCAGTGCACTGCATTGAGCCATTATTTTTGATGCCCTGGTAATAGAATCAGTCATATAGAAATTGTCTATAGCAGCTTCGAAAGGAGTTGAACTCATCTTCTTAGTGGCATCAGGCTTCAATGAAGCCCAAAAGGTAGCTGGCTCTCTTTCTTCCACGCTCAAGAGGTTTGGCGCAACTGTCTTAATCCGGGATCGGATGGCCCCAACTGTATCATAGGGCAACCGCACCCCCGCTACCTCGGAAAGAGCACGAATTATCTTCCAGTCATCCCTGGCATCACCAACTGTTGGAACTGCAGGCAAAGTCTGTTGCGTACACCCTTCTGTGTTTTCATACGTCCCTTCCTTCTCACTGAATGCTGATGCTGGTAGAATTACATTGGCACGATACACACCTCGGTCCCCATGGTGCCCCTGATATACAACAAAGGCATCATTTGGAAGCTTTTCCAAATCCACATCATCAGCACCCATCAGATACACAAACTTGGCACTCTCAATACTTTGGCTCGATTCTGGCACAAGTCCAAGGTCAAGGGCTGCAGCTTGGGCAGCATTGAGAAGCAACACATTGAAACCATTCCAGTCAGGTCGTACAACATTCCCATTTTTCGTTATGGCTTCTACAGCAGAGAAAATTGCATCCTTGTCCGATCTCTCAAAGAGTCCAGCACCCACGATGATGGCTGGATTTTTGGCATTTGAAAGTGTTGAGCAAAAGGGGTGACGACCCTCTGCGATTTCAGTTAGAGTTTCAGGACCAGTGCCTAGATGCTCACAATCATAGTTGAAATCAGTGGGAGGGCCAACATAAGCAACCTTAGCATTACTTCCTCGAACTGTCTTGCGGATTCTGGCATTTACCATGGCAGCTTCTACCCTTGGCTGACAATTCATTAAATGAATTATGAGATTACATGACCAATAGTCCCAATCAATCCAAACGCCTTGTAAACAAGATTACTTCAAAGTCATTGTGGCAATGAAAAAGTGTAAAGGAGTGTACAAATGCAAAGAACAAATTCAAGACATCATACCCACAGAAGACAAGTTCATAGTTGTAAAGTCATATGCGATGATATAGTGGCTGTAATCCAAGAATTCAATTCTGCAAATGATTGAAAATGTCAATGAGATTACCTGGGTTCCAACCAAGAGGAAAACATCTGCATTCTCAAGACCACTAATGCCACTGTTCATAATATATCCAGATCGTAGATCAGCATTTGGGCTAGGGCCATTTCCTTCGCACCACACATTATTTGACCCCATTTTGTTTAAGAAATCTTTCAGAGCCATCATGGATTCAGCATCAGATAGTTTACCAGCAATGCCCACCATTTCCTCTGGCTTAACTTGATGAGCAATCTCAGCAACCACAGCTAAGACATCATGCCAGCTCACAGCCTTAAAGCGCCCATCTGCACCGCGAATCATAGGATCATTTAGCCTCTGCCTCTTTAAACCATCATAGCAAAACCGAGTTTTGTCTGATATCCATTCTTCATTTATATCCTGAAATATGTCAGTCCAAAATCATGAGTAGGCACCCTTGCAGTCTTGTACACCAAAAACACTTAAACCATAACAAAAAAGTTGATAGCGTTGGTTTTTTTTTCCCTTCTAATCTAAAATAATCATAGTAGGATATTAAAAGCAAAGTATATTGAAGTGCTTTGCCCCTTAATTAAAATAAGTAAAATACACAAGCTTGATTGCCTCCAAAGTGATTCACTTGATAGAAATTAAAGCCATACAACCCTAAATCAATCTGTTGAATGAAACAAGTTAAATGGACCTGATAATCCTTCATGAACTGAAACAGCGCATCTAACATAACTTAACAATAACTTATATTGTGTAACATTAAACCACAATAAACACAGCAGCCTACTTGTAGAATGCTACAATTAAGCCATTGATATATTTATTCCCTCGCAATAGAAAATCTACTGGTAAATTGTTGTATATTATATAGTTTAACATTTATAAGCTCACAGCACCCTTGTCAACATCAGCAGATGGATACAATGCAAAACCACTAGTAGACCTAATTGTCAAATATGAAATAATAGCCTTATTTCCTCTTCACGGAAAATTATGACCCCTTCAAAGCACGGGACAAATTTGCTTTCAGAAGGAAGCAATTAGATGCTTTGGTTAGACCAGCCAATAAACTGTCTGAAAAATAAAGAAAATAACACACTACATTGCAGGGAATCTACCTCATTCAACCGTGGAGTGATGCGCAAGACCTCTGGACCTCTGCTATCAATCCGGATGTTGGATCCAACTGCATCAGTGATATCAATGGTCTCTGTACCTTTCAACTCCCAATTTCGAGCTTTAAATGCAAAAGGTTTCGACGTAAGGGCTCCCACAGGACAGATATCTATCACATTTCCAGATAGTTCACTTGTCATAAGTTTTTCAACATAAGTTCCGATTTCTTCTCCACTGCCACGACCTAGCATGCCAAGATCCTGAACCCCGGCAATTTCTGAGGCAAACCTCACACACCTGTGGGTCAACAATAGAATAAATTAGTTTGCATCAGAAGATAGTACAGTGTGCGCAAAACTACAACCAAGATTTATAAATGCTAACAGATAGCAAGAAAAGGTTGATGGAAAATTACACAGCAATCAACTGTAACTTTAACCATTACCAATGCTGCATCATTTGCAATTACATCAAAGATTCATTTTTACCACAATACCCCACTGCACACGACCTAACTTAATCCCATTACATCACTAGAGTGAAAATAAATCAACAGATCTCTAATGCCTAATCAACCAACATATCAAATGCTAAAATGAACTAACAAGATAAGTACATGAAAGATTACCCAAGACAAAATAAGTTGGTTAAAGCAGAAACAAGAAAACTTGCTGGCTTCCAATAAGTTAATCATAAAAAAGGGTAAATGATAGAAGTTTTTCCATGGCAGGCAGGACTATTTTAGGAATTATCCCATTCATCAACTTGGGACATCCAGCATAAATTGCTTCCAAATATAATTGATAGAGGGAGAGGTGGCAAAAGCAAGAAAACACAAACTACAGGATATCAAAGGAAATGCATGCAGAAAACAGGACAATAACATGATCATAATATTGAACAGGAATAGTATTTCTGGATAAGTCAGAACAATCACAAAGATTAAACTAGCTTCCACTTCTTTAAGTGTAAGAATGAAACTAGAGATCAAAAATCAAGCATGAAAACACAAAGTGGAGCCTAACCAAATTTGTGCCAAGTAATCTCTTATAACCTTGATCATAGTGACAAAGCCTGGGATTCAAACCCTAGCAAGGTCTTGGTGCATCATTCATCAAAACAGAATATATATATATATATATATAGAAAACAAATGGGGGAAATAGAAAAGGATTCACAGACAAGATTTGATCACTCTTTGCAGCATGGAGAAGCAAATCTGAAAGAAATTGTCCTAAATGAAAAGGCTACACAGAAGTATTTGCATTGTGGTCCTAAAGTCAAATTGTTGCCATGCAGAATATGCACATAAATATTCTCATATTTAGCACTACTCGCCTAAAACAAACATTTAATAATTTGAAATAATCATGTTCATATAATTGATGGCAAAATGATTTCAGAATCAAACCTTGTACACTGGATGCAACGAGTCATAACGGTCTTAACCAGAGGGCCAAGATTCTTATCAACAACTGATCGCTTCACTTCAGTGAACCGGCCGCGATCAGATCCAAATGCCATACTCTGATCCTGAAGATCACACTCTCCACCTTGATCACAAATTGGACAATCCAATGGGTGATTCATCAACAAAAATTCCATAACCCCTTCTCGTGCTTTCTTTGCCACAGGTGTGTCTGTCTTAATCTTCATTCCTACAATATAAACCATCTGATAAATAAAATATAATTAAGAAATAAACCAAGCACAAAGGAGGATACAAATTCTTAAACTAAGCAATTCTGAAACCTCAATCATCAAATTAAGAACACTAAGCCATCTAAGATACTAAGCAAAAATTATTCAAAAAAAAGGGGAAAACAAAGGAAACGTGCAAGTTCATAAGACCTTGCATCATAAAATCAAGGTTTCTTATGACTATATAAGCGAATCAAAATGTGTTTGCAAATACAATGCATATCATAAAATCAGGATAAATCATATACACAAATGATAGCAAATAAATCAGAAGCATGGACATTGAGAGCAAAAACAAGAAACATCAAATCAATCATAATTAAATCAAATCAAGATTTTCTACTAAAGAAACTGCAAGAAACTAAAACTAACTACTCTGAGTCACAACCATAAAACAAGAAAAGAATCAGAGAGATCGTCTAAAATTTTGTAAAGGTAAACCAAACAAAACTGAGCCAAAATAATAGACACCTTCAAGAACCTCTAGAGAAATAAGCAAATGAGAAAAACAATAACTTTAAGAACATCAAACTAAAAATATATAATGCATGGAGCCTTGAATAGGAGAAAACAAAAACCATAAAGAATAGAATGTTCAATATATTAAACAATTACAGTATTTCAGAATCTAGGCCCCCAAATGTCACACTTTGAGCATTGGAATGAGCCACAAAATTTCCGTTTCTAAAAAATAACACATTATATCATAAATTAAACCCCATTTCTGTTGGTAAACAGAACCCACAACTAAATTGAAAATCCAATTAAGCCACAAGAACACCAATTACTAATTAAACCCATCAAAATCACACAAATCAGAATCATAAATTACCATTTATCTCTACTAATAGAGCAAATTAGAGAACTACGAACCCAAATCACATAAAGCCAAAGCCTAGACCATTAATTATAAAAAAAAAAAATCAGTTTTTCAATCAATAATCAAACAAGTTAAATACTTTTTTACCAAATTAAACACCAGATAAATCAATTAAGAACTCAACCCCCGACGAAATCATAAAAACTCAAAACACACGTTACAAAATGAATTAAAACAAAACCCCAGATGAACCACAAAAAATCCAATCTTTACGCAAAATCCACAGAAATTACACTAGCTTCCACCACATTCACCATCCAAATCAAAACCCAAATGACAAAAAACATAAGAACCCAAAAAAAGTTCAACGTCCCATCTTCTACTTAAAATCAGCAAAATCACAGGACGAAACCAGAAGCCCCAAATTCCACTTAAACTATCAAAATCAGTCATAAATTATCTCTCATTTCAACCAATACAGTACATTAGAAAACTAATCACTTCTAAAAAAACCCAAATCACAAAAGGGCAAAATCCTAACCACAAATCTCCAATCTTTACTCAACAATCAAAACAAACGACACTCATTTCCACCAAAATTCACTATCCAAACCAAAAACCCAGATAAAAACAAACAAAAAACAAAATTAAAGCCCTAACCAGGAAGAGCAGGCATAGCGCAAGAAGCAACAGGCTTAGGACTCTTCTCCACCTCAACAAGACACATACGACAGTTCCCAGCAATCGACAACCGACTATGATAACAAAACCTCGGAATATCAACACCAGCAACTTCACAAGCTTGTAACACTGTCATCCCTTTCGGGATTTTCACTGGATACCCATCAACAAACACTTCGATTGCATCGTCCGGGTTCGGAAAGTGAACTCTGGCACCACCTAGTGGTGTTCGTGGTGGAAGATCAGGTTGTGGGGTGGTTGCGGGTTCGGCTGATTGAAGCTCCGGTTTAGTCACGATCGAGCGTAGAAGAAGGTTTCGGGCGGCGGTTTTTTGGGGTCTTATGAGCCTTGAAGCTAACAAGCCTAACCCCATTTTTGTGTTTGTGTTATTTTTTGGTGTCAAGGTTTGAGATCTCAGAAAGAGAAATGGTGGGGAGGAGGAGGAGGAGGAGGCGTGTGTTTGGTGTTTGCAATGGTTAATGAAGGGGTGTTTACGTGGCGGACTTTTTGACCGGCCCGATTTACTGTTGTTGGGCCAGTACCTGATGTTTTTATCAAGTGATCAAGATTTCAAGACCTGATCGGGTAGACACGATCCGAGGATTGATCCAGCTTAGGCGAGGTCGAGGGAGTTGGTTTTAGGGTGTACTAGAAGTAATAGAAATGTTATTAATGAAATATACAAATAAATACTTCATATTACAAATATAAAGACATTTTTTTTCATAATTAAATAAAAATTTTCATGAGTACTTTAATTATATATACATTATCTACAATCTATAAGCTTAAAAATTATTAACAAAATAATAAAAAAGTGAGGCTAAATTATTGTAAGAACACTCATAAAATATTATTTTATTGAAATGATGTTTTGTATTTTTTTTTAACCTTTCAACTATATTTTATTTTATAATTTTATTAATATTAATATCAGGTATTATTAGTGCTTGACATATCTTTTTATGAATGTATTTGATTCATTATTGTTGTTCTGTTAAATTAAGGTTAATTTAAACAGTAACAAACTATCTACAAGGTTGTAATTGTTCAAGAGTTGATTACAGGTATGGATAGCATATAGCTAGATAGTATAATGTGAAGTGTATAAAATACATCTAGAAATAAGAGTTTGATTCCTTTTGAAACTGAAATTTTTTTTAATTAAGTTATTCATTAATGAAATTTAAATTATAGATGATGTTTAATAACATTTTAAATTTTATATATATATTCACTATGATACAATATTATAGGGTTATTTCTTTTCTTTTCTAATCCGGTAAAATCTCTTTAAGTGGGAGTTTCTAACAAAGTTTGATATTCGAAAACATTCCTAATCTTTATTTATTCATTTTTTATGGTAGAGATGACTTTGGACCAACTTGGGCAGGTAGGCGTATTGGTTTTCCAAAAAAAAAATTAAAATTACAAATTCTTCATTGTTAGAGTAATGTTGTAGCAAAACAAATCGGAAATTTATAATTTATCACTGCTACAATAAAGAAATTTTTAAAAAAATCAAATATTGTAATTTTGCTACTGCTACAGTAAAAAACATTGAGAAAAAATTACAAAATTACCATTTCTATACTGATTTACCATTTTCATTTAGTGTATTATATAATAATTGACATACAAAAGATAAGTTAATTGCTACTATTTGATAATACAATTTTCATTAAGAGGACTTGCTAATTAATTTAATCCCAAGGTTTCTTCCTAAATCAAGATGACTTTGAATTAATTAATCTAAAATGCTTAACAGTAGAAAAATTAACTAGAAGTAACAGAAATGTTATTAAAGAAACATCCAAATAAATTGTACTTCGCATTATAAATATAAAGGCACTTATTTTCATGATTAAATAAAATTTTCCACGAGTACTTTAATTACATATACAAGCATAAGTGATTTGTCTACAATCTATGAGCTTATAAATTATTAACAAAATAATAAAAGGTGTGGTTAAATTATTATAAGAATACTCATGAAAGATTATTTATTGAAATAATGTTTTGTGTTTTTTTATTATTATTTTCACCCTTCAAATATATTTTCTTTTATTTTATTTTATCAATTAATATTAGGTGTTGTCAGTGCTTGACATATCCTTCTCTGGCTGCATTTGATCCATTATTGTTGTTCTGTCAAATTAAGATTAATCTGAACAATAACAAATTATCTAGGAGGTTATAACTTTTCGAGAGTTGATTACAGGTATGGATTGCAGCTAGCTAAATACTATAATGTGAAGTCTATATATGCACCTAAAAACAAGAGTTTGTTTCTTTTAAAAACTGAAATTTACTTTGACTAAGTTATCACTAACGAGATTTAAATTACAGATAATGTTCAATAGGAGTTCAATTATCTATCTATATACATATATATACCCACTGCAATACAATATTATAGGGTTATTTCTTTTCTTTTTCAAAACTATGTTTGGGAACGCGGTGCAAACCGCGTTCCTAAAAAATTTAATTTTTTTTAAAAAAATTTAATATGGTTTGTACGCTTTGAATCGTTTTGATGTGCTGATGTCAGAAATGATTTTAAAAAAATTAAAAAAAAATTATTGGCATGTATTTCGGCACAAAAATTTATTTGAAAAGCAACCGCTACCACACTGCCAAGTACCCTCTAAGCCTATAAAATCTCTCTAAGCAAGATTTTCTAACAAAGTTTGATATTTGGAAACATTCCTAATCTTTTTTTTTCTTATTTTATGTTAGAGATAACTTTGGACCAAATTGGACAGGTGGGCATATTGGTTTTCCATAAAAAAAAAATTAAAATTACAAATTCTTCATTGCTAGAGTAATGTTGTAGTAAAAAAAGTCAAAAAATTATAATTTTATCATTGCTACAATAAAAAATTAAAATACTATAATGTGAATTATATAACTGCATCTAAAAATAAAAATAAAAGTTTGTTTCTTTTTTAAACTGAAATTTGCTTGATTGAGTTATCCACTAATAAGATTTAAATTATAGATGATATTCAATAGCACTTCAATTATATATATATATATATATATATATATATATATATATATATATATATATATATGTATATATATATACCTAATGCGTTATGATATTATAGGGTTATTTTTTTTCTTTTCAGAACCAATAAATCTCCCCAAGCGGGAGTTTCTAATGAAATTTGATACTTGGAAACATCTCTAGTCTTTTTTTTTTTATGGTAAAGATGACTTTGGACCAACTTGAGCAGGTCAGCATATTTGTTTTCCATTAAAAAAATTAATATTATAAATTTTTCATTGTTAGAGTAATGTTGTAGTAAAAAAAATCAGAAAATTATAATTTTAACACTATTACAATATTGCTACAATAAAAAATTAAAAAAATATATTGTAATTTTGCTACTGCCACAGTAAAAACAATTGAGAAAAAATTACAAAATTACCATTTCTATACTATTTTACCATTTTCATTAAGTGTATTATATAATTTGGTTTTTGGTATAGTTTTTACTAGCAGTCAATGTTCTTCGTTGTGAGTTAGATTTTTTTTTAAACTGAAAAAAATATTAAGAGTGTAGAGATTTTTTTAGCACTACTATTAAATCTAATCAAGCGGTTCGTTATTAACATGTCAACTCGACTCCTTACCTAACTCGAGTTTCAAATTAAACTGCATGAAAACTAATCCAAAATAAATTATTTAATTTAATGGGTCCAAATACAACTTGAATGACCGATAAAAACATGACATAGTTTTTTAAAAAACTTTAAGATAATAATTTTTTTTATATTGAGACAATGCCAAATTGGATTGAACTTGATCACCTTGTGACCTAAGTTATGAACTTTAATATGTTTAATAACTCTGTTGTTTTTGTAAATTATTTTCATTTAATTTTATGATAACATTAGATGTTTTTTGAAATTGAGCATCAACCCTAAAAAAATATTTATTTAAGATCGTGAAAACCCTATAGAAAGTAGAAAAAAAATAAACCATGAATTTCATTTCTCAACTAATCCAATATAGAATAAGTGTGAAATAAAAAAATTAGAAAAAAATAAATGACCAAAAACTAAAAAAATATATCATGTTTGATGAGTAAACCTACTAAACCCGTGAATTGAATAACCTGGGTCAACACGTCAAACCTGCAAACCCAGTAATGGACTCCATTAGGATTAATAACTTTTTTTTTGTAAACTATTATTTATTTAACTATATGATAACAAAAATAGATGATCACAAAATCGAGCGTCAAACTAATACCGAGACTTTTTTTAAAACTATGATAACCTCATAAGAAGTAAAACAAAACAAATCATGAAACTCGATTCTTAATCAGTCTAATATCAAGGATGAAATTGAAAAAAATGAATTTATAAAAAAAAAGAAAAAAAATTAAACTTGTCATACCTGTCAACAGGCCCATGAACTTTCTAAAATTTAATAACATATTTTTTTTCAAAAATATTTTTTTAACTATATAATACAAAGAAAAATAGACAATCACATAATTAAGTCCAATTAAAAACACAAAGAAAAAAGATACCTTGCTAAACCCGTAAAACAAGTCATTGACTCCATAAAATTTATTAACTTAGTTTTTTTAAAATTATTTTTTATTGAACTAGACTTTTTTAAAAATAAATCATATCGCAATGCTGAAATATTTTTCTGATACCTATCTGATGCTAGGATATATTTTTTTATACTGCAATAACCATATAAAAGATAAATTAAAATAAATTATTAATTCTAAACCCCATAAACATATCATATAATGAATAAATTAGAAGAAAAAAATTAATAATCAAAGAAAAAAAAGGGTCAAAATGAAAAAAAAAAAACATTATGAATTACTATTGTAATCCATAGTGCTAATGAGTGTTGGGAAACAATGTTTTCCCCACACCTTTTAGCATTAGTTACTAGTTATATGCCCCGCGCGATGCCGCGGGTCAATTATTTTTTGTATTTCAAAAAAAGCTAAGATCTAAAAATATTAGGTTTTTTTGCAAAGTTATACCTAAGAATCTTAAGTTTGGTTGCAACGCCTGATCCAAGAGTAATATTTATAATATTAACAATAACATTAAACTTGGGTTAACCCTTAGCATAAAAGTGTCTGGATTGCAATACCAGACCCAATAGCATTGGACGTGGGTCTGACTGCAAGGTCGTGTCATAAAAGTGTGATAATTAAATAGATTAGTTAAAAAGAAAAAAACAAAGAAAAAAAACCAACAGGAAGAAAAAAACTAATGAAGAAAAAGAAAAAAAATGAATTAATTGGGTTAACCTGTCATACCTTGAATTCGCATCGTGAAAGTTTGATAATTAAAAATAAAAAAACAAATTAATGGGTTAACCTAGAATTAACTGAGCTAACTCGTTAAACCAGGTTAACCTGTCAAACCCGGAATCCGTGTCATAAAAGTTTGATAACTAAATAGAAAAAAAAATTAACATCAACAATTTAAATTAAACGAAAAAAATTAATTTAAAAGAAAAAAAAGCAAAAAAAAAAATTCAGGTTAACTCGTCAAACCAAGTTAACCCGTTAAACCTCAGATCCGTGTCATGAATGTCTGACAACTAAATAAAAAAAAAGTGAACATTAACAAACTGAACTAAACGAAAAAAATTAATTAAAAAGAAAAAATCAAAAAACAAATCCGGGTTAACTCGTCAAATCATGTTAACCTGTTAAACGCAGGATTTGTGTCATGAAAGTCTGATAACTAAATAAAAAATATTTGATATTAACAAACTAAATTAAACAAAAAAATTTATAAAAATAAAAATAAATAAAAAAATTGACGGGTCAACCCAGAATTAACTGGGTTTACAAAACATTAATAAACTAAATTAAAGAAACAAATTTGCTAAAAAAAACAAAAAAAAAGCAAAAAATAATTTTCCAAAAGGCATAAAAAAAAAAAAAAAAAAAAAAAAAAAAAAAAAAAAAAAAAACCGTAAAGCAGCAGGGACAATAGATCAGTGTTTTACTGTGGACTGCACAGTGCAGTCCACAGTAAAACACTGATCTCTTTTAGCTATTGTTATAATTATACATGTCGATCACCCTTCGTCGCAGGTGGAACACTAATTTGTTTATGTAAAACAAAATGATAAGAATAAAAAAAATTCAAGTCCAAAGTCATTGGTTAAAGTGGCAATTTAAATAATATGAAAAAAAACATAACATAACAATAATAAATAATTTGACCAAAAAAACAATGAGAAAAGGATAGAAAGAAATACACTCGAACCTATCTGGATTATTAAACAACCCGATGCTAACCTAGCTGAAAAAAAATCAAAACAAAAGGAGTTAAACTTTAAAACAAAAACTCAACTTTAAAAAAAAAAAAAAACAAAGCAATCCCAGACGAACCTCTTAAATCTTATCTAATCTAAAAAACCTGTAACTTGTTAGATCATGAACCCGAATTTAATTAAAAAGCTTAAATGTCATCTTATTTTATTTTGAATGATGGAATCTTTCAAAAAACTACTAATAAAAAAACCCAAAATAAAAGGAGCAGCAAAAAAAATGAGCTTAAAATCTAACATGAAAAAACCAAATAAAGATAAAATTTGACAAAAAAATCAAACTTATCCTTAAAAATTTTGAGAAAATGACCAGGATAAAATTTGACATCGAGGGATGAAATTGAGAAAAAAATCAATAAAATAATATGCAAAACAAAAACAATAGCAATTAAAAAAAGTAGGACTAAATCTGACATAAAAATTAAATGAAATTAAATATTCAGGGATGAAATTGTAAAAACCAATCCATTAAGAAAATGATTTTAAAATAGCAATTAAAAGAAACATGACCAAATTTAACAAAAAAAGTTAAACAAAAAAAATAATTGGGGTGAAATTGAAAAAGAAAACAAATCAATCAAGAAAACAATTCAAAACAAAAAAAAAATAGTAATTCAAAAAATGAGTACCAAATTTGAAAACAAATTTCAAAAATCAAATGATTATGGATGAAATGAAAAATGAAATCTAATTAAAAGCAACCAATGTAAATAAAAACAAAATTACAAATAAGAGAAGAGGGATTAAATCAAAAGAAAAAAAAACAATTAAAGGGCTAGTTTAATTTTTTGCATGGCATGTATGCAAATATATGAAGAAAGAGAATGAAAAGAAAGAAAAGGTCATTTCCGACCAAAAACCACATCAAACCACCATGCATGTGCCATCCAGGGATGAAGAAGACGTTGAGACAAATCCAATGATACGGCGAAAGCGCCAGTACAACCACCAGAGTCAGTCGCACACGCCGCTCGAATTTGGTGGAGCAGTTGATGTGCTAGCAAGTGCATTGCACGCGCCAATAGCTTTTTTGTTTTTTTTAATTATACAAAACTAAAAATGCCCTCAAGATTGATCAACAATCACAAACAAATCGTGCTGAAATTACTACAAAGCCCCTAAATGCAAGGCTAAAAAATTGCAATGGCATGTGTAATGTTGTAACTCCACTGTTTGACCAAATATGAAAATACAAAATCGCCCTTGTACAGAAAGCATTGAATTATTTTATTCCAGGGTTAAATTTGTTATTTTACTGTGCATTCACAAATGTAATTACCAAAATAACCCTACTCAATTTCCAAAAGACATTCATGTCATGTGAAAAAGACTATCCTACCCTTGAAAGCAATGGTAAAAGAGAAAATGACCAAGGGGCAAGATAATAATTATGCTATTAAAATGAATAGTAAATGGTATAGTAGAGCATAGTAATATCACCATCAACTTTTTATTAATAATGGTTTTAAAAAATAGGTTTAAAAATATAATTTTAATTACAGTATAAAAAATAATTAAATATATTTGGTTAAAACTTTTGTGAAATATATTTTTACATGTAAAATAAATAAAAAACATATCTCCATATTCATAAATAAAAAAATATGTTATTTTCGTTTTTATAAAAATAAAATTTGATATGCAATTATATTTGGGATTTAGTGAAAAAATAAAAACTATTTAGCTAACCAAATAATTTTTATAATTTTTATATGTGGCAGGGAAGAAAAAACTACTATAATATCAATGAAATCTTAAATTAACTGAATTGTTTTATAAAAAAACTTTTAAATCGATATTAATTTAGAATTTTTTTGAAAAAAAAATATAAAATAACATTATTTAAGATTTTTTTTTTATTAACTTCACCCGATCTAAATCCAGTTTACGAGTCATTGATTAACCTGGCCAACTCCTGTAACTTTTTATTGAGAAGTGGTTTTGTTTTCTCGAAGTTGTTATTTTGGTTTGAATTTAAGAAGAGATCGTGAGAAGGATAATTTCTTATGTAAATGTATTATATTGAGATTGGGATGTGTACGATGTATTAATTTAATTTTAGATTTGAAATTTTCCACGTGATTTGCATATCTTAAGATGAAAAGAGGAATATTTTAGACATTTTTCCTATATATTATTATTGTTTCTTTAATCATTCAAGTTATTTCAATTTTGATAAAATATAGTAATTTGTTTAATAATGTTATATGGAATAGTGTGTCCTATTTCTTACGGCTTTTCAAGATTTTGAATAATGGGTCTTTCTTTTTTTGTTTTGTTTAGCAATAGTTTGATTTATTATTGTTATTATTATTATTATTATTATTATTATTATTATTATTATTATTATTATTATTATTATTTCATGAAAGTATACAGTTAGGTTTACACTCTGATGGAATTTGCTTACATTTCGTTATATTCAGAGTAAACTTTGTTGTCGATATATAATCATTGTTAATTAATCGAGTGGAAGATGAATTGAGAGAATCATCGAATATCTTTACATTTAGCTTCTTCTTAGTGTATAGTGATTTTTAAATTATTTTTCATCTTATTTTTAATAATTTTTATATATTTATATTAAAAAATAAAATTTTTAAAAAGTATTAAAAAGCATTTTCAACTAAAAAATATTTTTTAAAAATAACTTAAATCACTGGAAAAATTAGAAAATAATTATTATAGGTCACCAAAACCGAGATGTTTGAGAAAGTATTAGTAATTGTAATTGATTTTTAAAGTATCTTTTAAAAATATTAAAAAAATATTTTATAACAAAAAATTAAAAAATTATTTTAAAAAAATATTTTAGAAACACAATTAAACAAGCTCAAAATACTAAATACTTGTTCTAAATATTTATGATTGTAGTGTGACACACTCACTAAGACACCGTTTGAAAATGTGATTGAATTAAATTTTTTTCAAAATTTTGATTTATTTTTAAATATTTTCAATTAATATCTTTTTAGTATTTTTTTAATCATTTTAATATATCAATATTAAAAAATATATTTTTTTTGATACATTTTTAAACAAAAACCACTTTAAAAAACATTATATACTACGATCTACAAAATATCTAAATCTAGTAAGTTAATCTAGAAAACTGAAGTTTATAGTTAAACCAAACATAACTCAAGTTAACTCCAACGGTTCTATTTTAACAAAAACAATTGACCACTAATTCTCTTTTGAAGTCAATTTCACAACTAGACTTGACAAATATAGTTTTATTAGTGAAATAGAAAAGGTCCAGACAGTTGATGTGTCATCTCCCAAGACTTCCAACTAGAAAAGGAGTTTGTTCCAATAGGAAGGAAGTTGTAGTTTAACTCTGTCATAATCAAAATTCAAATGCATAACCTGCTTCATTAATTTAACATAACTGGAAAACTAGACACCACTAAAGAAAGTAGTCTTGAAATAATGACATGAGAACTCAGCCATTTGAGAAGCTCGACTTTCAATGACGAGAGTTCCATGTATATGATAGAGGATGCAACTCAAATAATGTAGCATCCAGGCCGATGTTCAGGAAAAAAAACTACTGATTTCAGTAATAGATTGTGATAGAATCATTTGTTTTTAGATCTGATCCTACCATTTCTATGCAGTATATTCATAAAATTAACCAAAACTAGGATTATTGATCAATCCCGCTTCAAGGCCTTCGCTATATAGGCTCTTGTAAGCACAATTGCCAGGTAAGCCATGACTGTGATGGTAATACCTGCCAGCAAAACTAAACGATCAAAAGCTGCATCCTGCACAGTGTAGACCCGAAGCCTGATTGTGTCCCAGTTGCTCTCCGTCCAGACAGGATCCACCATTCCCATGGGATCAGAAGAATCTGAAGGCAACACATGCCAAGTTCCAGATTCATAGTTCAAGCGTGTTGAATACGCTGGTACATACCTGTAATGATCAACACCCCTCTCAGAAACAATCAATCGAAAAGGCAATTGTAATTATTACAAACTGAATATGGAACCTCATTGCAAGTCATTCTTATACTATCATGTGAGCAGAAGAAAATAAAAAATATCAGCTCCATAGAGGCATGCTGCTATCCTGTCTATGGAGGCAGTAAAGATGCAGATGTAATACAGCATATCATGCGATGGCAGGGGAAAAAAGAAATCCACATGGTACCTAAAGTAAATTCCATGCAGGGTATAGTTCACTTTTCATAACATTTTAATCAACAGCTTCCACTCTTGTGCACAGTAACAGAACATGCAAATCTATTAGTCCTTACTGATCCTTTCGCAGTAAGGTAGGTTCATACTTTGTATGTGGATATGGTGGTAGAGCTAGCCATGTAAGGAAATTTCCAAGTATAGAGTCTGTTGGAGCAAGGTAATGCCCCCTATGTGTGCAGAGAAAAGGCTAAGCATCCAATGCTGAGTGCCATCTTTAACCTAGTCTTATCAGCATGCTTATTTAATGTCTCCCCTTGATTACTACTCTGAACTAGCAGCTTCTAGCCAGTAAGTACCTGGTTGTAGAAATAGCACAGAATCCCTTCCCATCTACCTCTGCCTTAATGCACACACCACCTTTGTTGCTGCACTCTTTTGAACAATCAGAGCTCGCATCCAACATCGAACTAGAAGTTCTATCAGCTAGAAAATTCCATATAAACCTGGAAACATCATCAACATATCCAAGATAGGGATTTGACGAAGGTTCCCCAAGGATAACTCCAACATAGTGGTTTGGGCATTGATTGGTTGGTACTATATAACTTTTCACCAACTCACAAGACAATCCTGGTTCACAGTCCAATAGGCAACTCATCAGTTCTTCAACTAGAGAGGCATTGACATTGATGGCATCAAGAGCTGTGCTGCTTAAATTTTTGTCATCACTTGCAAGGATATAAAGTGTGCGGGCAACAAGAGAAGCCGCTGCCACTATGGCTGAAGAATTTATATTTGCTGCATTCAAGATATAAAACAGTAAACCACCGGATTTTTTTTTTTAAGATATCAATCAGATATGTGATTATTCAAAAAAATAATTTGAAGCAAAACAAAAACAAATTTTTGCAAAAGCACTTTCCAACCGCAAAAACAAAAACAAACAAGCTGGGGGGGGGGGGGGTGGGACAAGAAAGTAAATCAACTCACACATATCATCCAGGTGACTGTGGTAAAACTTATCAGAGAAAGAAGTATCAAAATCTTCCAATACCATCCCGGAAGTAGAAGGGTTCTGCAGAGAGAAAATCAAACCATAATAACACTCCATGCTTCAATGACATGAATTATTTCTTCTTAAGCTATCAAGCACATGTTGTTTTATTCTTCTAGTGAAAAATGCATGTTCTATTCACCAAGGAAAAAGAGTGAGAGGATATAATCAATGTATGCAACTGTTAGAGGCACCATTAAATCAGTTGTAAAATCTTTCATCGGAAAGATTTTCTTTCTGTGTTCGAGTTGTTTTTAAAACTCGATATTGCAGTGCATTCATTATGATAAACATGAATGAGTGCAAAGGCAAGAAAAGACACGAGCTACAGGCTTGTATATCTATTCCTATTCCAAAGCCAACAAATTATATGGACTAGAAGATCTCAAAGAATACATACAATCCCAAATATGGAACATACCCAACAAGAAACATCAATTAAATAAGCACAAGGTAAACCATGAAAGCAATTAAATACTCTAGGAAACTGTAAACAACAAAAGTCTCCATATAATTCTGTGCATAATCCATGCAAACAAGAAAAATAAATAAACAGATGATGATAATAGAAAATTAATGATTTCACTGCTTAGAACCTTTTTAAGAAATGCCATCAAGGATGATGGGGGTATCCCTGGATTTAAAGTGCTTGCTGATGAAACTGTAATGTTTTCAAGTGAATCTCGAGCATGTTTTAAGGCATTCAATGTTTCTTTAGTGGCCAGTGAAACCTGCAATGATAAATACTAGATGAGCAATCTACACTCGCTGGCTATAATCAATTTGAGAAATCACACGAGAACACACACACACACACACACAAGCTTCAAAGGAATTCATGTTCTGAAAATCACAATCAAGCATCTATGAAATCCTAGACAAGATAAAACAAGAAAAACATACCATTGCTGAATAAAAATATTAAATGAATGTATCAATTTAAGAAAGAATAGTGCCATGCGGCATTAAAAGGTGGACACAAATATCAGCACCTGCAAATCACTGCCAACGGTTTGTGGGCCCCATAAAATCAATGGCCCTAATATATTTGTGTTATGATTGTGCCCTCCTTTTTGAGCTAAAAGTCTTTTCCCTTTAAGAAAACAAACCAGCACATTACTTATTTCTTCTAATGATGTACTTGATAATGATGTAATATTACTGTTGAAGCTCTATGACTAAGATAAAATTGAAGTGATTTCAAGTTTGGTTCAGAGCTCTGAAGGGCAAATGCATAGAATGAGTGGAATCTAAGCAGAAAAGACAAGCAGCACCAAATTATGATTCCATCAGCATTCTTGAAGACAAAGCTGCGGTGGAACAAGCCACTTTAAACAAAAAAAAAAAAAAAGATAATCAAACAAAACAGACAAATGTAATAAGACCTGCTGGTATATAAGCTGGGGTTCCACCAATATTATAATTCAAGTTCCACCTATATTATAGTTCACCTATAGAACAAAAAAGCAATTGCTTTTTAAAATTTTCATTTTCAATATGATATGCATTAGTATCTTCATTACACGACTAGAGAGAGAGAGAGAGAGAAATTTGTTTGGAATTCAAACAAAATATTAAAGAGCTGCAGAAATACAGGATAAAGAATTCGCACCGCAGCTGTGTGAGCAAAAAATGTGCTATTCCCTTGACTGAAGGCCTTTCCAACAGATCCAATTTCTATGACCTATTGGACATCAACAGTTAATGGTTTAATAAGGCGTTGTTCGTGAAGTACTGATGAAACATGATAAAATAACTTCACATGAAACTGAAAAATCTGAACCAAAATACCACAACACTGCCCAAATGATATTCTAACTACAATTGTTTTAATTCTATCATTGCAGTGGACAAGTGTTTCTGGAACAATCTAACAGAAGAGAACCAACAAGCTGATAGATAGCAAGTGTGCTTCAGATTATATTAATGAAGATCACAAGAATACCGTTTCAATCAGACTACTGTTGAGCCCATTAACAGCCTCTGATTGTAAATCTAGTTCAAACAAAAATCTCCTGCTACCAAGGTAACCCCATGCCTCCCCTGTGAAAACTGAAAAGACAAGCTGCACCATAATTATGATACTATCAGCATTCTTGGAGGCAACGCAGCAGTAGAAGTAGCCACCAAAAACAAATAAGAGATAATCAAACAAAATAGATAAATGCAATAAGAAGACCACCAGAATATAAAACAGGCTTCCAATAATATTACAATTCATTAGTTCCACCTATAATATAATTCACCAGTAGAATGCAAAAGCAATCGCTTCTTTATATTTTTCATTTTCAACGTCCACTGATACATGTTAGTATCTTCATTACAAATTGTGATGTAGCAGCCATTGATTCTCTGATACATGCACAGAAACCTTATTAAATGACGAGGTTTAAGATTTCAGTAAGTTTATACCACACTGAATCAACAAATCCAGTATAAACAAAACCATGATATTTCAGTGAATCATATTTTGATGCCAGAAAAATATAAGAACAAAAACAACTGTAGTAAAATGAACACAATCAACTCCTCATTAAAGCCCTTGTACAAATCAACAGAAATTACATTCCACAGAAAGTACCAGTTTCAAACACACCTGTTTACCAAGGTCATCCAGACCATTTACATGAGAAAGTGAATCAACAGCTGCCAGCAATGCTATCAATCCCTGAACGTGTTCGCAAAATAATTATCCACTAATTTAGGATAGAAAAGGGATCATCAAGAAATAAATATTCCACAATGAAAGGGTGAGAACTAAAGAACTTGAACTTACAGAAATAGGGGATTCGGCACCGAGATTTTTATCATGGAAAAATGAAGCAGAATCCATAGATGCGACAGTTAATATAATTGGCTTGGAGTGATTTGTGGATGAATTATTAATTGGAGGAAGCGATGACCAAACACTGCCCTTCATAAGAGGCACAATTAAGATTGCGGAACAATTATCAGTAAAATTGTCAAGCATAAAGGGATTGCCATTATAACACTAATAATTCATGCAAATAAAGCTTAATAAAAAGAAGCGTTAGCTGCAAGCAAGATAATATATTGTTAATTTAGCAATTATGTTCGCTTATTCATCCTATCAATAGCCATAAGTGTAGGACTGAGTCCCACTCTATCCGATACATAAATGAACATGTAGAAGTGAGTATTCCCAGCTCCTGGTAAAGGATGTCAACCGTAATTAGGTGACCAATTTTAATGGAATTTTACCTTGAAATTTGTTGTAGAAAAGGATAAATTGTGGGGCAAAGAACAGTGATAAAATCAACATCAATTATTAACTATAAAATAAAAGAGGGGGTTTTACTGTACCCCTCCTCACAAAGCACTATTATATAGTGCTTTGCTCTCCTTTTTTTTTTCAATCAAAGTTTTTTTTGTTTAATTTCATTCTTTAATATTATATTTTTTTTCTATTTAGTTATCACACTCTCATAACACGGATCCTAAGTTTGACGGGTTAACCTGGTTTGGCAGGTTAACCCAGTTGACTTAGATTTTTTTTCTTTTTCTTAATATTTTTTTTTCAATTTCATCCTTTAATATTGATTTGATTGATAATTAAACTTCATGATTTGTTTTGTTTTCTTTTCATTTGGTTATCCTAGTCTCATGACCTGAGAATAATGCTTAATGGGTTAATCCGAGTTAACTCGGGTTGTTTTTTGTGTTTTTTTATTTAATTGATTTTTTTCAATTTTATCATTAAATATTGGGTCGGTTAGGAATTGAGCTTCATAATCTGTTTTGATTTGCTTTTTATGAGAATATCTTGATCTCAAGATCAAGGTCACAAGTTTTAGCATTTTAACCCTTGTTAAATCAGGTCGTTTTTTTTCTTTTTCTTTTTAAAAGGTTATATCGGTCTCATGATCTGGTTCACAAGTCCTTCAACATTGAACTTGCTTTTTATTAGGTTGTCTCCATCTTATAACCCAGGTCATAGGTTTGACAGGTTAACCCAATCAACTCATTCTTTCTCTTTTTTTTATTGACTATTTTTTTTTTCTAATTTCTTCAATTAATGTTGTGTTTGATTGGGAATTAGGCTTGATGATTTGTTTTGGTTTGTTTTTCATTAGGTTATCCTGATCTTATGACCCCATAATAGTGCTTAACGGTTAACTTGAGTTGACTTGGCTTATTTTTTATGTTATTTTTTAATTAAGATTTTAACAAATTTCATCATTCAACATTAGATCCGACATGAGCAATTGATAATCAAGCTTTATAATTTGTTTTGACTCTCACTCTATGGGGTTATCTCAATATCAAGACCAAAGTCGCAAATTTGACAGGTTAACCGGAGTTAAATCATGTCATTTTTTTATTTTTTTCTATAACGTTATTTCGGTCTAATGACCCGAGTCATGGATTTGGTGAATTAGCTTGGGTTGTTTTTTATGTTCTTTTTTTAATTGATCTTTTTTATTCTCATCCTTCAATATTAGGCTGGTTGGGGATTGAAATTCGTAATTCGTTTCAATTTGCTTTTCATAGAGTTATCTTGCATCTTATGACCTGAGTTGCAAGTTTGACTTGTTAACTCAGGTTTTTTTAGGTCCTTTTTTAATTGATTTTTTTTTTCAACTTCATCCTTCAATATTGGGTTAATTGGAAATTAAGCTTCATAATTTATTTTGATTTGCTTTTTGTAGGGTTATCATAGTCTCATAACCAGGGTCATGAATTTGACACGTTAACCCAAGTTTTTAAAGGTCAATCTAATATGTTGTTATTTTAATATTAGAAAAAGATATCATCTTGAAATTTTGTTTAGTCAAATATTGTTTTCACGGGTTGTATAAGTTGTTTTTGGACCAATAAAGTCAACCGGGTTACCTCAAGTAAAACCTCACATGATTATTTTTTTTTGCTAGGAAAAAAAACATTAGCAACATTTGAATTTTTTTTTTTATGTTTAAGAAAAATTTGACTTGACCCGCAGCGTAGTGCGGGTCAATCATCTAGTCAATTGACTATTATCAAAATGACAGTTTTATCGCTAAGTTGAAAAACATAAACCTAAAAGGATAAGAAACTACTGAATAGAAAACCAAATTGTTACTAAATAAGATAAGATAACCTTCTTATTAAGACTGCTCTAATAGGAACTAATTTGAATCACTAATAACAACGATTAACTAAGTAAAGCCAAAAAATCATATGGTGATAAAATGATCCTAGAAGTCTTGTTTGGTTCTCTATTAGAGTTCCAAACAAGATGAGCCTGAGGTTGCTAATTACTAGTGAAGTTACTATGTGCCTTGAATCTATCAATACCATGTGTTCTTCCTATCACTTAGAGTACTTACATTTTCTCTATCTCAAGTTCATAAAGGCAAATAGGCATGTGCTACATGAATAAAAGTTATATGAACTTGCAAGCTTAAATTGATGCCAGAGATTACCACCATATGGTTTTACAAGTCAAAAACACCACCAAGATAAGAGAGGCACAAATGGAAGATTACCTACCTGTATCCACCTAATGGAAAGCAAGTCTGTTCTTGTAAACAGGATTCTGAATCATGGGTACCAGATTTTGTTGTCTATTTAAAGACAAGTGAATTACAAAATCAGAAGTATTCACCTTATACAGTTAATTGATAAGGAAAGGGAATTTGTCGTACTGAAGGTGCATAATCAAGTACCTGCATCACTGAATCAAACTCAACCACATCTGCGGTATAATCATTCCTTTTCTTCTCATTGTTCATGGCAACCTTCATGGATATGTGACATAATAAATTGCAAGTTAGACCAAAGCTAAAATACCCCATGAAAAAACAATCAAAATTTAATCCATAAAAAAAAATACAAAACATGTAATGTCACATGGGAACCGTTTGTAATTCATTACATATGCAAAAAATTGTTTTCACAATTCATAAAGTCCATAGCACTGCAACTGATGAGGTGCATGCCACAATCACTGCTTCAAATTGATTTATTTTTCTCAGTTAAAAGTTGAACAGTTCGCTGACTGCTTAGTCAACCTCTGTTTTCGATGTTAAAGCACATGCTTGGTACATTCTCCTTATTGAAAGATTCTCAAATTCATACCCACAAATAATTCACTGAGGATCCACACATCAAAATTGCTAAAGTTAATCAAATTTTACAGAGTAATGAATGCCACCTAGTAAAATATCAAATTTGTCGATGCTCAATAGCAACCTACTAACATGGACCAACAAATCATTACAGGGATGTCTTGCCAGTAACTACATGTTTTACCTCCTGCACCAACTGTGCACCACCCTCAGTGATTAAGAATACAGGAAAACTGTAAGCTCTCCACATCATACCAGATCCCTGCACATGCAAAATGATGATGCTTTAGCTAGTGAAGCAGCTGTGCAAAATAGAATGGGTCTAAAAGTATTCATGAGTGGGAAATACTGTTTGATGATCATTAGATATAATTATCATATAGTTTCCACAGACCAACTACTTATAAGCTATAACTTTAAGAAGCTTTGGTTGTAAGTTGTAACATATCATACAATTGGGTTCCATTCATAGTTGATGTTTTTGTAAGGTGCATATTCAGCTCCTGGGAACTTTTGGTCTGGAGAAAATCCTGCGACAAAGAGAAACATTCACTGTTAGCATTTAGCAGCACATAACTGTAAAGTATTCCCACAATATCTGGATGAAAAAGGATGATAACTAGTAGAAGCCGACATTTACCTTTTAATTTGATTTGTGTGTCCATCCCTTGTTCAACTAAAACACCACCAATGTTCTTGGCAAAACTTGAATCATTTGATGTTCTGAAGCAGAAACAGATATCTGACATTATATTATCAAAGATATTATGCCTTCACTGAATAATAAACCCAGAAACATGTTCCAAAGCAACATGAATAAAATAATATTCCAGCAAAATATTGTTTGAAGAAATTTACAACTTGACTTAATTTCATAAACAACACTAACATGCTATATAACTAAAACCATCCTCCCGCCTCCCCATCCCCTCCAAAAACAAAAGTGTAAAATTTCAAAATGCTGGTTTTACACTTCAAATGAAGGGCTAGAACCAATTTGAAGAAACTCTAGTAAATGAACAAATTTTATTGCTTCAAATACATATTTCCACATCGCTACCCTTGCTTTGCCTAGAAACAACAAAGATTCTCTGCTTTCCTAGTCTCTAGTTAAATGACAGCATATTTCAACACCAGCATTAATTGATACAACAAGCCAACCTTTACCCAGACCAACCTCTAAACCTGGAGAAACTTTAGTAGTTGGAATGCCACTAACCATTCTGTAAGCATCAAAATAACCATTGTGCACCTTTCTATATTGCTTTTTTTTTTCCAGAACAAACAGCATAAGATCTATCCACTTATTGTCACTGTTTTTACATATCAAGAGCAGGGGAAAAACCCTTCAATTAAGACTGCTTTAATAAGTATTAACAAATTCCAAAGCTAAGCAAGCTTACTCCACACCCCTCAAAACCTCAAAAAGTATTTCAGATTTACCTAATCTGAAAATTCATTAAAAACAACATACTTAAACATAAATTTGCCATCTTTACTAAAAATAAAACGATCACATAATTCATTCTTAGCCTCCTTGCAACCCAAAAACATTAAGTAAAACCCGTGTAAAATTCTTGTTATAGAATGGAAACAGATACATCAATAGATACACAGATACATACCTGCCAACAAGTTCAAGAAACTCATTTAAGGACACCAAAACTGCAGAAGGCTTACTAACTTCATTAACATTCTTGTATCTTACAACCGGAGCAACCACCTTATCTCGTCCGGGATCTACACATAATTAATCAAAGAAATCACTAACAAGCGAAATTAAAATCCCATTAAAATGAAAAACAGATTGAGTCTTCAGGTTATAAATTACTAATACTTACTTGAACAGCCAATTTCTCCGGTAAGATTGAGTAATCTAACACAAGGGTATCCATCAAAATCCACATACATTGACTTTGTTAGATCAGGAACTGACTCCATTGAATTTACTGAACCTAAAAAAAATTAAAAATTAGTAATTGAAAACACAAGATAGTAGTAGTAATGAAGAAATTGAGAGAATTGTTGAAGAACTGACCAGAGAAAGAGAGGGGAAAGTGAGAAATGAAGAGAAAAAGAAGAAATGGAAGAAGACAAGGAAGGTCTGTGGCCATGTCGAGGTTTAATTTATGGATTTTTGTGGATAAAATTGGAAACCCTAGGTCATAGCCATAACTGTGAATTCGAGCAGAGAAGAAGACCCTCTCTCTCTCCCTGAGTTCAAAAGCTGACTAGTTAGTAGTTACGACGGAAATTGAACGGCATCGACTGGACACGGGAAGGAAACAAGGACTCTTTCTTTTGGGTCCAATAGAAGGGCCGGGCTTGCCTGGGCTGAACAAACCCTACTAACGCTCATGAAAGTTGTAAATATGAAACTTTACCTATGTCAACCCATAACCCGCTATAACCCCTTTTTATATTTTTAAAATAAAAACTAAAAATATATCATTTCAATTAAAAATATATTAAAATAATAATATTTTAAATTGATACAAATTATCTTTATTAAATAATTCAATTCATGACTTGAATTCTAAACTAAATTGAATTTAATAACTTTGATAAAAATAGTATTCTCATTGATAATTATTTGTATATAATATTTTATACTAATGTAAGAGTATCGCTTTGAAAGTATATAATAGTTTCTCATGTAACAATTTTTTTTTATCAATTCATTAAAAAAAAGCTTTTTTATTATCATTGATATTAATTAATCTCTAGTATTTTGATTTTAGCTGATGAAGTATAATTTGTCAAAAAAAAAAGAATACTACTTGGTAAAAAAAATGAGAGAAGTGGACTTGAGTGATGATATTGAAAGGAATGGAAAAAAAATTTGATCATAATAATTCAAATAGTGAAAGAAATTACTTAATTGGCATTTTTATCGAATTATATTCAATTGATTGTAATTGAATTTACAAGACTAATTTGATTGTATTAATAAGATTAGTCATCAAACTTACTTGAGTTTTTTTTTTGGTATATCATCAATGAGTTTAGATCCAAAAATTTTATGATACACACGAGTAATTAGTGGTATTCTTCATTAGTTATATAATGGGATTAACTTTAAAGAAGGATACAGACATAAATGACTTATGAAAAGTGATGAAAATATCTTCATCTAACACTTTTCTTTTCTATATGTATTTTTATATTTATTTAAAGTGAATCTCGAGAATAACTAATAGGATGTCACTAATAATATAAAATTACTTGTTTAGATCACCTCATCACATAATTTAGGTAACTCGACTGTATCAAAAGAAAGGTCATTAAGTGTTGTTTTCATGTCATATTTCCATTCTAAATTCGTTTTGGCTTGGAGCCTAAAGCCATCTTACCTGTCATTGAACCATTCATATGAGCATCTTTTTTTCTCATTATTATGGTTGGATAGCATTGCTCTACTTCATTAAAAGCAAGTTATCTCTCTAATCACCAACCATTATTGCAAACATGGAAGTTCTGAATTCCAATGCTATAAATTACATTCTTGAAGACTATACATCCAGCTATGATAGAGCTTAGAAAGTGAAGGAATTTGAGGAAACAAAAGCTGGTGTTAAGAGACTAGTTGACTTTGGTATGACTAGGATACCAAGGTTTTTTGTCGACTCAAGAGAGAATGTGGAGAAGTCATTAACTAAAACTAACAATATCAGCCTTCAGGTTTTAATGATAGATTTTGAAGGTCAGAGAACTAAGGTAATAAATGAGATCCGCAAAGCATCAGAAGAATGTGGGTTCTTCTAAATTGTAAATCATGGCATTCCTGATAGTGTCATGAGTGAAAGTAGAATGCGTCAATTTTTGAATCTTAGAGATAACTACCATATTAGAACTAGTGACATTGTCATCTACATGAATAATGAGCATTACTATACCATTAGATGTTCTCTATAGAAAAATAAAAGAGTCATAATAACTATAAGTGAATGAAAACCCAATAAGAGTGTTGCAAAAATTTTCAAACCATGTTTTTGGTGTTTGTTTCAAACCATACAAAAAATAATTTAATTTACAAACATTAGTAGGTGAGGAAATAGGCATACTAAAAGGGTTCATGTAAACTTTCTCTTTAAGATCACCGTGTAGAAATGCATTATTAACATTCATTTAATGTAAAGGCTAGGATTGAGAGTTGGCAATGGATATGATTGTACATACAATAGTCATCTTGGCAATTGGTACAAATATCTTATTGTAGTCTAGGCCATACTTTTATTTACTGCCAATAACCACTAACTGAGCCTTGTAATGATCTACGAATCCATCAAAACAAAGCTTGATAGAAAACACCGACTTACTCTCAATTTGTTTGGTAGATAAAGGGCACATAACAACATCCCAAATGTGATTTTCTTATAGTGCTAGAAGTTCTATTCCAATAGCTTTCTACCTACACGTATACATCATTGTTTGTTTATAACTTGAGATAATAGGAATAGAAGACAAAGTGGTTGTTAAGGATAAAAGAGTTTCAAAACCAAATGTATTTAAGGATCTACAAACCCAAGTACTATGTTTGAAAGGAACAGGTGTAATTGCTAGAACAAAATCAGTAGTTAAGGGGTGATCTGAAGAGGGCTCAAGAGTTATAGGAATTTAAGTTGATGGGGAGCAAGATTATCGCTGGTATAATAGAAGAGACTTAAAAGTTATCAGATCTATAAAATGGTTAGTAAAGAATGGCAGAATATAGAATAAAGGGGAAATAAGATCAAGATGAGTTTGCAAAAATAAATGGTTTTCTAGAAAGATAACATTTATAGAAATCCAAAAAAGACATATATCTGAATTATAGAAAAGAAAACCTTTTATGGTGTACAAAATATCCTAGAAGACAGACTGAGTCGTGAGTTTTATGAGTTTTATATGTATTCTCAAGTAAACTAGATTTTAGCAAATCATGAAGTACATTAAAGTTTGGATGTCTAAGATATTTATGTCATGTTAAGCAATCAATATAAACAAAGTTACAAGTGATAGAAAATAATGAGAAACGTGGAGACAAGGATAAATGGAGAGGAAAAGGTGTCCCACTTTAAACCCCCCCACGATCATCTTCTTGGTTTGTTGATCATGCACAATACAATCAAATTTAGAGAATTTCACTTTAGAATCATTGTCAACCAACTGACCAATAGAAACAAGACTAGTCATAGGGCTAGAAAAGACAAATACATCGGTTAAAAAAAGATAATCACTAGTTATTGTGATATGTAAGGAGCAACTACCGATTGTATGAATCTTGAGATTTCAAGAATATTTATGCACACTAAGAGATTTATCATTGTTTGTCATATGATTGGAAACCGTAAAATCAAAATACCACTGAGGAGATATAGATAATTTTTTACCTGAGAGTCCTAAAATAGAGAATGCAAACACGATCATTTGTTAGATCATTTTAGAGGTCACGAGTTGAACAAGACTAAGAGCATTTTATGTTATGAGTGTTGTATCCATAAATCCACTAGCACTATAAAAGCCAACTAAGGTTGTATATATTGTTATAGATTTTTTAAGGGGCTAGATAAGATATTCCTTAATAATATAACTATCCTTTTTTTATCGTAGTTGCATGATTATTTAGGAAAGTTCATAGCGAAATGACCAAATCCTTTGCAATAAAAACACTAGACAATACTCATGTTCTAGTCTTTTAGCTTGCCTTGTGTTGCATAAGTTATGGAAATAAGAGAAAAGATGGAGTTATGTTGCTCTATAGTGGTTTAAGTGAGGAGGCACTGCTCCTCATAAAACAAATCATAAAGGCATGAATTCAGGGAGGGAACATGCTCTTGGTTCATAAGATTAGAAAGGATCTCTTTAAGTTTAAATCTTAGTTTCATAAAGAACTAACCTTTCTTGGTAATTTCATAGACAAATTAAATAGAACTAAGACTTTCGGGAGGTAAGGTAGCATACATAATATTAGTATATAAAGTCCAAAGATTCATAAGGCTATAGTAAAAATCAAAGACAAGAGATTGTCCTGTTTGAAATCCGCCCATTCAAGTTCAAGCTAAAATTGATGAGTAATGTTGTGCTGACTATACATTTTCTTCAAGTAAATCAATGTTTCAGCATTAATCTTAGGAGGGTTGAAGTTTCAAAATGATTTTATGTTTCATAGATCTGAGAATCCACACCATGACCTAGGAATCCTTGACTTCCCACTTGGCGTACAAATCCTTGTCTTTATCTTTGTTGAAAGGAGGGCTACTGCCATTAATATGTCTTTATAGATCTTTGCTTTTGATAAACACCTTGAATTGGAATTCCCAGGCTAAATGGTTATTACTATTGAAACAAACCAAGAAAACACCTGATTTGTTTGATGACATGATGTCGAGGAAGATAATGATAGAGAATAACTAAGAACAAAGAACTAAAGTAGGCTTATCTGCAAGAGACATAAGATGAATTAGATTGTGGCTCTGATACCATGTTAAACTTAGAGAGTTTTTGAAGAAACTTTCTTTCTCTTGATGGAGAATTATTATTATATCGAAAGAGTACAAGAGTATAAAATATGTACAAGCTCATTTCTAGACTTTAGAACATCAAAACTACCATATATAATTAGCCTATAGCTAATATATTATAATAAAGGAAAGATTTATGAATAAAAAAATTAAATGTCAAAGCTATACAAGGTATAGATTCTATTTACTTAACTATCCTCCTTTGGTATATGGGCATATCATTTGTTTTGGCTTAGACCACAAAGGCATGTACTTGGGTGGGTCCATTCAACATCAAAACGCCTTATTTTCTAATAATAATTGGGTTATGGTATTTCGTTGTTGGTGACAACTCTAATCTCTAGATAATTTTTAGTTATTATCTCGTGATAAAAGAGATAAAAACAATAGAGATAAAAATGTGTTTAGTTAAAAAGACAAAGATATAAAAATAAATTTGTCGCTGAGATGATTTTGAAGTGAATTTTATACTTCTAAAATATGAGGTACAAAAAGGATATAACTAAAATAATGTTTGTTTAGACTATCTCAATTCTAAGACAATAACCAAATACTACTAATAATTTAATCTTGTTTACAAAGATACTTTTAAGACTTCAATGTAAATTCAATGAAGTATTTTTAGATAGATCCGAGAGTTATGTGTGAAATATATTTTATTAGAAGCTTAAGGTATCCTATCTATCTCTTATTTTAATTAACATCTATTTTCTTTTCTTTATTATACTTGAACAAACTCCCTTGTCTGCTCTATTTGATTAAACACAAGCCCTTATCCCTAATCACTAACCATTGTTGCCGGCATGGAAGTCCTTAATGCTAGAGCTGCAAATCCCATTCCTCACGATGATGAATCTAACTATGCTAAACAAGTATATTCAGATTTTCTTCTTACTTTTTCGAAACAGTTCTTTTGACATGGGTCAGTAAATTAATATTCAGCACACCTAAGTTTAGGCTTGTGACTTGCGAGTACTCATGGCATCTTGAACACAATTTTTAAGCAATAGTCTGTTGACAGTTGAGAAAAATGCTTGGCAAAACTTGATGGTTATTGCAGAGGAGAGAAAGAATATAGTTTCTATCAAGTAAATGATTCTTATCAACTTGTGATGGTTCTTGAAGCTACTAAACTGGAAAAATTTTCAATTGAAAGATTGTGATTGCTTTTCATGAATTAATAAAGTTAGATCCGGAGTACTTGGTGGGCCTGACAACACGCCTGACAACACGTGTAAGAAAACCTTAAATCAAAATAATGTTTGTTTGGGTGATGAAAAAAGTAAATATTATCTATGCTTAAATGTTTTTTAAGTTTTGTTTAAATCTTGTATCAGATTTGTGTTTTTTTAACATATATTATTTATAAAGATAAAATCTAAAGAGATGAGATCCGACAAATGTTTTATTTAGATTAATAAAACTTTATTTATATACATTTTCTTAAGATAAAAATCTTAAGAAATATTTAAGATATTTTAGGATATTTATAAAAATATTTATGGAGATATGTAATTAAATTATATTAAAAATCTACGTAGTTTTCTCATATGTATCATCAAGCCAAGAACAATAAAAAGTATAAGAGAGAGGAGAATTCTGGGGAAGTAATCCAAGAATGGATGAAAATACCAACGCGAAGTAACATATAAGGTTGAAAATTGATCATTCACATCCAAATTCAACGAACAATGTCAACAAGGTGAGGATAATGTTATACTGTTACAAGCTGTCTTAAATTTCAACATTCATCAGAAAAGAAAATTCAACAAGTTCCTGCAGTGGAAATTGTCAGGCAAAAGCATCGCCTCATTTCACTCTTTAAAGCGAGAAAGGGTTGAGGGACTTGGTCCTGATACGCGGATCTCCTCCCTAAGTTCAGCAGTATCAGTTTCCCTGTATATGGCTGGGTTGCCATGTTGAAGTTCCTTTATTATCCCATATTGCTTCAGGTTTTTTGCTGAACTCGGATAGAGAAAGCATGTAATTGATATCCGGGGTCCGACTTCTCCAGAAAAAACTCTATGCCGAGCACTTCTGAGCTTGTCATTGGTGATGAGCTGCAAATGAAGAGCAAAATCAGGTCATCAATTAATATCACGCTGTAAAATGGTTATAAATGGAAAACCTGCAGAAAAAGAAAATGACAGATCAAAACTTATTTATGGAGCGTAAAAGTAAGCTTTTATGGGCTAATTCAGAATCTTAAAGAGGCTCCTCCAACTTTTGTAGGAAAAGACTTGAATCATCAACTCATGCAAGTTGATAATGTTCCCTCAAATCTTCAAGGTCGTCGTTGATAATCTTGCAGAAAAGGTTACAAAACCTCAAAATATCACAGGTGATTCATTGATTAACAGACAATTCTTGACGTTGATAATACAAAAACTATCCCATAATTGTCTTCTGCGTGGATGAAGAGAATATTCTCTTAGAATAAACCATTGAACACGTCCTTGCACATACAGTATTCATCATTTTGTATTGGTCAGAACAAGAGGCAAACAACAGTTTAGTAGCTGACTACCATCGTCGTCCTACTCTGAGCGATTGTAAGCTACTTGCCAGTTAAGTCATGTGATCTGCTGTACATGGGGTAAATAATACCCCTATCACGCACTCATGGGAGAAAGACGATGACCATTATAGTTTATACTAAAACATTTTTTCGAGGCCCTAGCTACTACTCACGTTGTATTTTCTTTTATTATTCACCCTTCTCGTTCCTGACTTGAACATCGGAGCGAGCATCCTTTAAAACACAAATGAACTAGGTTACAGCCTTTCTAGAACAACCCAGTACATTGTCAGACGCGTAAAGCCTAAAATATCCTTTGATGATTTTATCGGGCATAGTTTTCATCAAGATCTCAACATTTTTTTTACCTGCATGAGGTCTCCTATAATTACTATAAGTGCGCCCTGCATAGGGGTGACATCAACCCATTGATTCTGATGAAGAACCTGGAGGCCACCCATGTTGTCTTGCTGAAGTAGGGTCAGGAAAGACGGGTCTGTATGATTGCTGGCACCCATTGTCAAGCCTGGTTCTGGACAAGGTGGGTAATAGTTGCAGATTATAACTTCACTTTCCATGCATTCTATGCTCAAAAGGTAGTCAGGACGGAGCCCGAGAGCCTCTGATAAGAGTTCAGAAAGTATCTTGCTGATTCTTTTTATGTGAGTGTTGTATGCACTTATCTCTTCACTGAGAGACAAATTAAATTAAATCTGGTAGTGAAATCTCCAACGAAATGAGATTTAAGAGAGAGTTTTGGATCTTATATTACAAATTCATATTACCTTAAAATGTCAGGAATGAGTTCAGGGTCTAGTTTGCCATCCTTAAAATAAAACATCGCTGAATCCTTCCAAACTGATGGTTTTATAGTCAGAGACGATGCTCCATAGTAGAACCTCACTGGTTTTTTCTTGTCGCGTGAGTACAGCTCCTTCTTCACCTCCTGAGGTTGTTCATGGAATCGTTTCGCACCTGCTAGCATCCCATCGATGACCGTAACTGGAATTCCATGGTTAACGATTTGAAAGAAACCCCATTCTTCTGATGCTTTGCGGACCTCATCGACCACCTCTAGTCGCCGAAAACTTTCGAACCCTTCCAGGTCTATGATCGGAAGCTGAAGGGTGATGCCATTGATCTCGGACGATAACTTCTGGACATCCTCTGGTGGGTGCACAAAGAACCTGGGAATCTTGGTCACACCAGAGTCCACTAGTCCCTTAACACCAGCTTTTGTTGCATCAAATTCCTTCACTTCTTCAGGAATGGAACTCGCAGCATTGGGTATCATGACTTCCAATTTTGCAAAATAGTGGATGGCAGTGCTTTTTTCTTTTTCTTGGTTTTGGTAACAGAACTGGATGGTGAGTAGTATATGATGATGAATCCAATTAAACAGAGCTTTAGGTGGTCAAAAATCAAGCCAAAATTTTTGTAAAAAGTAATTTTGAAAAAAATAATAATGAAGATGTGAGGTGGTCATATATAATCCAATTATCCAACCGAAAAATATTGTAATATGGAAGACGTCATGAAAGATTTGATAAATCTCATTCTCAAATATTGTAATGGATCATGTGCCAGACGTAATTTTTTGTTTTATTTTTTCCTATTTAATTTCCTATTTTATAGCTTTTAATTTTTCAATCTTTTTGCCTTTCAAATTGAGTTCAGAGATGGATCATTTTTAATTTATTACAAACCTCTTTTACGAGGGAGATGTTGAGAATAATTTTATTTAGATATATAACAATGAGACTAGGGTTCTAGTTTTTGGCCCTTTTTTTTTGCGAGTTCTTTCTTGATTCTTAGTCTAGCTAATTTACGAAACAAAATTGTAACATGGAATTGTCCAATAGCTAACTTTCTCTCAACTTTTCTCTTCTTGTCTTAATTAATCATGAGATTATTGAAAATTTATTTAATTAACATTATTTAAATAAATTATAAGTAAATAAAAAATTAATCTTTAAAAGAATCCTTGATTTTTCTACCTAAAAAACTTGAGTTTTTTATATTTAATTCTTGATTTATAATGTTCATTCAAAGGTTGATAACGAGGAGAATTATTTTTTATTAATTTATCAATATTTAACTTTTAAAATTTAATATAAAAAACAGTAAAGGAAGAGTTTTAAATTTGGATTTTTCAGCTTTTCTTTACCTCATATTTTAGTATTTTTTTTTATTTTAAGTTTTAGTTTTTCTCTTAAATCTAGAACTTATGTTTATCTTGTTGAGAGATATTTGAGTTATATATTTTTTTTATTCAAATTGTACTTTATTTAGAAAAGTATTTAAATTAAGATGATGGTGTTGGAGTTTTGAGAGATATATTACAAATATCTTAGTTGCACAAGTGATGAGCAATAAAATCTTAAAAATAAAAAATTTATCATTTACAACAATAAAAGTTTTATTATTTTAGAATGCTTTAACAAGTAAATACTTTGTTTTGTTTTAATTTAAATAATTTTTGATATTTTCTTTATTGCTAGAATTTTATTATTATCTTTATGATGAAAGTATATTTATCATTAGTTATGTTTTTATATGCTTAAAGTATATAAATTTTAGGTTTTTATTGAATATATTTTATTAAGCATGCAGGAAAACATGGGTGACCTCCAGGTTAGTCATCAAAATCAACGGATTGATGTTCCTCTAGTGCAGGGAGCTCTTGTAGTAAATTTAGGGGACTTCATTTAGGTTCTGTTTTTTTTATATTTTCAGGCGCCTGTCAAAGGAAGTTGCTGCTATAAAGCTTGTTTCCATTCGAGCAGAATGGTTGGCTGAAATATCCTTCTTAAGTTTTTCCCATCTTTTACTAAAGCTGTCTCTTTTACTGCTCTGCTGTTTGATTTTCTGCAGTCTTCTCTAGCCTCGTTCTTTTCGTTTCTTCGGGGTTTTTTTTTCCCGGTTGAGTGACGGTATCTCCGATCAATCATAACAATTTTTTAATTTTTTATTGGTAAACCAAAAGATAAATTTTGTGCATGGAAAATGCGAGAGCTTTTCATTCAAATCTTTTCTCGCTCACTTAAATAATTGCAGTGTTTATTTTATTTTAACCTGTCAGAATCACAGTTTTCGCATCCATCGTGTTTTTATATCTATAAATCTTCAATCACTGATAACAATTTTATTGTACACAAAATTATTGCACGTCTCACTCGAATCTGATTGGCATCAAGGCCGGAAGTTAGACGAACATGAATCAAGTCAAGACACAACGTGAATTAATATTTCAATTTGTCATTTTTGTTGTAGGGGTTCCTAGCTAGAGGGACCATCAATGTTGATGAGTATTGAATGTCTGTCCTTTTGTTTTTCATTCAGCTAATTACAATGACTACAAGATGTAAACTTTATATACATTGTCTCCCTCCCCTCTTGTTTGAGTTTTTTTTTATATATTTATTTACCTTGCAGAGAAAAAAATAAAATAGTTCAGAAAACATATTTATAGATCTCACACAATTTCACGAGCTACGACTCGCATGTCACAATAAACAACTACAACTTGTGAGTCACATATAACAATTGCGACTCGATCAAGAAACATGTACAAGGTAATTATTTCCAGCCTGTAACTCCCAGTTATAAAACCACGCATAACTTCAATCACAATCAGTCTCAACTAACACAATCAAACACAAAATGTAACTATATCCATGTCATATAATGTAATCAACACAATTCAGTCCCAACTAATTCTTATAGCATTATATCATATAATATAACTACATCTAAAAATAAACCTCGCTTGTAGACAAGCTTGGGGCGCTTGTATAACTAAACCTTGCAATAATGTAGTAATAGTGACAATGTGACAAGATATGAGAGGCGAGAGACTATAAGCATGATCACTATAGTTTCCTTGTAACTACAGCAGATGTTCAAAATTGTCTAGTGTGACTGAAAGGGTGATAAGAGTAGACTATTTCCCTAGCATGTCGCATCAACAGATTTAGGGATCAAGTTGAACTTTCCTCGCAAAAAAAATGAAAGCACTACATGGCATTTCATCATATAGAGCATGGACCCAAAAACAAGATCACAGGGTACTCTTTTCGCTATGAAAAGATTGCACAGGGATGTGGAAGAGAAGCTGAGCCCCAGTATATCAAAATTTGAACGCACAAGTGCAAAATAACTCACAAACCAAAGTCCAATTGAGCTCGTTTCAATGCAGATTCCACCCTCTCATAAAATTCAGGTTCCAACTCCTTGATTTCTTCAAGCGTCCTCGACTCGTGTTCATCTGCCTGCAGAGAAGAGAAAACATTCTATTAAAATTTCAACCCACGTTCCAGTTTAGCATGCCCAATTCCAAGTAGTTTATTTCATAGCAAAGGTATCAACACAGGTTAGTTTCATCCTTACAACTAGCCTGTCAAAAGGAATGGCAAAAGATATATTATATTGAATTACTACATCAATTTAATGATCAGAAGCTTACAGCTTTTGAAAAACCTTTCCAATGAATCATACAAACATACAGTAAAAAGGATTGTTAGAAGATAGAAATAGCAAATTAGTGAAAAGTGACATTAAAGCAAACTAAGCTATGACTTCATCTTTGGTGTCCAACAAAGGATCCAAAGGAAAGACAGCACAATGGTAAAAAAGTCTTATAAGAGAGGCCAAGACATGGCTTTGATTGATAACTGCAGCTTTCATCTAACTAAGAAGTTGTAAGCTCGAATTCCCCTTATCTGGGTATCAAAAAAAAAAAAGGAAACTTAAATGATCACCAAAAGGCTAAGTTTGGTACCATATCATCTCCCATAGATGCTAATGAAAACAAAAGATAATAATGGTAATTTGTCAACTATTTGCTAGGGGCTGGTTATGGGTGCATATGAAACTCCTAAAAAAGTTGGAGTACTACAGTTTTAATTTTCAAGGAAAAAAATTCTTGAATGCAAAAGAAGCTTCCCTTGATTGTTGAGATGATGATATACACTACTAGATTCATAAAACAAAAGGTTATATGAGAAATATGGCAATTAAAAACAATTCAAATAAATAAATAAACCTGAATTTTGAACATAAACGCAAGATAAGATTAGTGTTAATTAGAAATCCTAAGGAAAAAGATATGTGAGGCAATAAAATGGTAGATAACAAGAAATTTAACAAGGGAGGTGCATGGGAGGAGAACATGAGTAGATGAGCTTCTAATGCATCAAAGCCAAAGAAACTACATATTTTAGACTTCCAAGACCAGCTAGGGCCCCATTATTTGTTCAGAAAAATTAAACGAAGATACCTCTTTAAATTTTAAGAGAATCAAGTTTGAGACAGAAGCTGGCTTCTCCTTGTCCCACCTGAAGAGAAAGAACCAGCAGGAAAATGCACAATCATTAATAATTAGGTTCAGAATTACCATCCAGGTGACACCAATTGAAGTCACACCACAAATGTTATAATGTTTTCAAAGCATATCACTATACATCAAAGATTAAAAAGGTCCCACTGAGCTCTGAAAAGCATGAACTTTCCAGGAAAATTATTGCATATCAATACACTCCATGTGATACTGCACTGCCAGTATAATTTGCAGAAGAATAGTATTGTCTCAGTTTTAGATAATAAAAAATCATGACTGATGAATGCTCAAAGGATTTATTATGGAGAAATATACCTCACAAGCATCAACTCATTTACAGATCGCCACATTCCACGTCCAACATCCTTTGCAAACTGATCTCTAGCACTTCGTCCATGCCACAGTTCTTTGGCAACATACATCACTTCCTCAACATCCACCTATAAGAAATAGCAACCAACAATGACAACCTATTCAAGATGATGCAATCCCAAATACCCCAAGAGCACAAGAATCCTACAAACAAACAGCACATAGGGCTTTTGATACACCAGAAACTGGATGATTTTTGCTTGTCCTCCCTTTTCCTTGTTAGGATTAGTCAAAGATAACTTATTGTTTTATATGAAAGAAAAAATATTAAGAACCAAAAAGAATCACATAAGATATGTATAAAGTACTGTAAGACCCAAGATGATGGTACAACTGCAGGATGGACCAGGATAAGTGCCTTGCATTTCACAGGCCTCTATGTGATTGTCACTAGATAAAAACACTTCCTTGAGGACCATGCCCTTGGGCACAAGTCCATGATATAATATTACATGTGGATGAGCAGTCTGCATGAGCCCAAGACAATTTTAACTAGCAGTATTATTTCTATTGCATAAACCCCCAAACAGGTAAAAAATCTGGCTTCACCCTGGATGAATGAAGTTTTCGACCAGTGGCATCTTTCTATCAAATGAAAACAAAAGCGCACTTTGGCACATAAAACAAAACCATTCGCCTCAACACTCACAATTCCAATGTTTCATTCCTTAAAAAAAAAGTAGATAAATAAGAAAAATCAACGGAAAGAAAACAGTTTTTATGCTTTAAATTCTTTAATAAATCTTGGAACACATAAAAGACACAAAAAGTCCCCAGGCCACAGTGAAACTCAATGTCCACCACCAGCACCCAGGAAACAAGCATCAAAATGATCGTGAAAGAATATCAATTAGCAACTTCATTTCTGAAGGCATTTCCATACCTGGACTTGCATGGCAGTGCCAAACAATGACTCCTCATGCTCAATAAGACGCTGATGAAGCACCCGATAATGATCCAAATCTAAATTTACTATAGGTTCAGGTTGAACACTCAATCCCGTGAGCTGTGTCACAACATAGGAGGCCATGACCTGTCCAAATATAGCAGGGATGGTACCAAGAACAGGTATTATGCGAACCCTAAACCCAGGCACTACCTGATATAGAGGGAACATGTTAGAATATCAATGCAAAACCATGTGATTGCAAAATGCAAGGAGCTTTTTATTTGCAGCAGCTAAGCTAAATCAACCACGTGATTAAAATTCCATAAACAGTTACTGACAAAAATAGCAAATGTTGCAAATTAAGCAGTAACACTCTCAAGTCTCACCTGATAGTCAGAAGGATTTTCCTCTTCTCCACTTGGTCCCTTAAATGGAAGCAGCTTGGCTTTAGGTTTTTCTAGAGAGAACACAACAGGGATGCCACCCTCAATGCCATGATCTTTCCTCAAACGATACCTCACCTAGAAGGCAGATTCTATATTGAGAGTCGCGTCCAATACTATAAATAAGAAACTAGGAAAGCAATGATCAATAAAGCAAAATTATGCAGATGAAGAAATCTAGCTACACTTAGATTCAAAGAGAGAATTTCAGAGGCATACAGCTCGGGATAAAGGGTCATTTGTTGACTCTCTTAAATCAGCCACCCGTATTCTTGTTGGATCAGCTCTGGCACCTGCTCCAGTTGCAGATAGAACCTTTAAACCCCTACGCACACATGCAGCAAGAAGTGCCACCTGTTACATATGAAAATTCAAGCATTTAAAGATAAATTTCCTGTGGTTCAGGTTAAAACAAGTGAATTTTTATTATGATTCAAGGTGCCTCGTGTCACGGAATTCTGCCTGAAAACTTAAAATTTAGCAGTTAAATGTCCAGCCACATTAAATAAGTAGCAGGACTCAAAAGTAAAGAAAATACAACATCAGTTATTCAACTATGATGTTAATTATTAGTATAAAGCTAGCATCAGGTGAATTTAAATCCAAGAATCACAGATCTGCAATCATCAAAACTTGAAAGCAAGAAGAGTTACCTTTGTATCAATATTATCAATGCAGTCCAAAACAAAGTCGGGATGGCCAGAAAGAATTTTTTCTTCAGTTGATGCATCATACAGCAGTACTTTTGCTTCTATGTGGCACTCTGGGAAGATTGTTGAGAAATGCTTCTTGAGGCACTCGGCTTTTGGAATACCAACATCTGCTCGAGTTGCGACAGCATGGCGATTTAAGGATGAAACAGAAACCTTTTTCACATAATCAAGAAAAGATACATGTTCCTTAAATATATACAAAAACAAATGTGTGGGTGTCGTGATAAGGCTGTATTAAAAGCATATAACACACTTCATATTCTAGATAGCATTATGCCTAACAAACCAAAGTTAGATGTTACTATTGATCATATTTTTGACAGATGAACAAAGTCTATTGAAAACTTAATACAAATAATATCAACCAACGAAAAAGGAAGTCCAAACCAATAACATAAAGTAAGATAAGACCCAGGCATCAAACACAAAGTACCTGGTCAAAGTCCACAAGGAGGAGCCTGCCAACTCCAGACCTCAAGAGCATCGATGCAGCATGACTCCCAACACCTCCAAGACCAATGACAACAACATAGGATGTAGTCACCTTCTGTTGAGCCTCAAAGCCAAAGAATTGAATGTTCCTTACAATGGAAAATAATACAAATTATTCCACTGAAAAACAAGCCTTAAACATAACTTTTTTTGTGAAAGTGACCAATGACATTTAATTTCAGAAACTTGAAACAACATTATGTCTGTCCCCATAACTAGTAGCAACAAAGAAAAAGTATGGCATTTAAGAAAAAGCATTTAAGAGAAATCACGGGATGCTATACTACTGCAGGAAGATAAACTGTCAAAGACACTCTTTGTAAGAAAAAGAGACCCATGCTCTCTGCTATGAACTAGCTTTAGCATATTGAATAAGTATTTGTGATTGATTGCAGTATGTTCAATGTATCTTACACAAAGGTATCTTAGACAAAGGAAAACACTAGTTCATTAACATAAACAAAGTAAAGCAAAATTACTTTACCTAGTCAATTGTTCAGATACTATTTCATCTGCTAAAAGGTCTGAATCAGGCATCCCAGAATTACTATCTACATCAACCCCACTTCTGACCGACATCTCCGAAACAACTCCTTTACCTATTCATAAAAACATTTAGAAATCAGTAAACACATTCTCGCATCAGATGGGGTAAAATAAAGATGTTAAAGCACCTTCTATATTCAAACGAATTCACCACCAAACCAAATTTATCATCTCCCAAAAAATTTGCCATTTTTTATTGAAAACCCGCAATTTTTTCCACCAAACTACAAACTTTAACTTCAATTACGACCAACATTTCTTACTTTTGATGCTGCTCTTTAGTATTTGAAAAGGGGCATCGATAAATACCAAAAACTATCAGAATAACAAAAACTGAATACTAAAGAAGCAAGACAGAGAGCTACTAACCAGCATTCAATTCACCAACGCTTTTACTGCATTCCTTTATAATACTTCTGTAATAACACAAACGCAATAAATCAATTAAAAAGCTTTTTCTTTTTCCAACTTTTGAGTGGTGAAGTGATCAAGAGACTTGCCTTGGAAGAAGCTTGAGAAGGAATAGAGTAGAAACAGAACCCAAAAGAGCTCCAGCTCCAACTAATGTCAAGTGTTTCAGTCGCTCCTCCATTGCTTTCTGACCTCAGGGTTTGCCAAGCTGAACAGGGTGGTCGAGGGTTTTTGATCTAAGGCCAAATTGAAAAGAGAAAAAAATAACAAATCCTCCTGAACTAAAACTATTTTGATTTTACACCCTAAACAATATGACATTTTAAATGTGCCCCTTCAGTTAGGATTTTGATAAGAAATTGATGGAAAACTCCAAAAAAAAATCCTCTCAATTCATCTCTTTTTCTCTACCAACTTCGGAAAACATGTTTACCAATAGAGAGAAGGAGAAGGATTTCATGGGCTTTTCCATCATTTTCTCAATAAAGCCCTGATAAAAGGGCAAATTCAAAAAGTTATATTGTTTAGAAAGTAAAATCATGGGGTTCTTAGATTAGTGAGATATTTATTTTTTCAGCCAAGTTTAAAGGATTCTTTACAATTTAGCCTTGATTTGAGACGGAAGATACAATACAATTTAAGGCTTCATTTGTTTTTTTAGATGCGATTTGATACTTTTTGTATTTTGCTTCAATTATAGATTTAAAAATATTATATTAATCAATACACACTATAATTTTGTATAAATTCTAATGAAAAAACTACAATTTATAATTACTCTCTTTTCAGATTGCAATGGGAGAACCTACCACATTCTAATTCTAAGTTTAACTGGATGAGTTAATAATGTTCAACTTGACAGGGTAAGGCCAGTGGTCTGAATTCAGAGTAGATATATTTAATTTATTTAATTTATTGTATCAGTAGTAGACTAGGCAATAAAAACAAATTGTATAAATAAAATAATGTGAAATGCATGTGAAGACCAATTACCAATAAATAAAAACATCTAAGGATGAGATTTGAATTTTTCTTTTAAAATAAGAATCTAAAAAAACCGAAATCAACTCATATTAATGTCGAAAACTCGTAACTCTTGTCATGAGTCCAAGACTAAATTCATATAAAGCAAACCTTGAAAAAATAAAAAAATTAGAATTCTCAACCACAAAATGCTTAGGGATGAAATTAAAAAAAAATAATCAAATAAGGATTTATAACAAATAGCAATAAAAAAAATACATACCAAATTTGACATAAAAATAAATTAAAATCAAATGCTAAAAGGTAAAATTTAAAACAAAATTCAATTATAAAAAGGATAAAAAAGAAATAAGTAACTATTAAAATAATAAGGATCAAATTTAATATAAAGATTAAATGAAACAAAAAGATGAGGGATAAAATTGAAAAATCAAGAACAGATAAAAAACCAAATAAATATCAATCAAAAGAATGATGATCAAATTGGATATATAAAACAAATTAAAAGATACTTCTATATTTTTCCAGTAAAAAAAAGAGGGAGGACAAAAAAAAAAGTTCTTCGAATCCATAACACAGGTCATCCACCGCACGTGCCCCGCCACCTTGAAGGTCTCGATGAGGTGCTCTCAATGCCACTGTGAAAGGGGTTATCTGGTCGTTGAAGGAGCTCAAACTCGCCACTGAAGGGCGCAGGCTTCTCCCACTTATTGGTGCTTACTTTGCACCCGCCAACAACTGTTTTTTCTTTTATTTTTCTTTATTAAAAGACCAAATTGCCCCTTACTCCATAATAATGAACAAACCATAATGAAAATTACTAAAATGCCCATGACAATGAGTTTTGTATTTTTTTCTTTTAAGAATGATTTAGTCTTTTAACTATTTTTTTTAAAAAATAAAAAGACTAAGAAACCCTATATATCGACCTTTTTATTTTCTTTTTAAGGGTAATTAAGTATTTTAATTATGCCAAAAATAGTAAAAAAATGATTTTACCCTGATAAATTTGATAATGTCAAAAGAATCTCATGGAAAGATTATTTTGCCCCTCAAGTTGTGCTTTCTTAGCTTGGACCATGTAGGATAAAAATATTATTACATTGTAGCAATTCATTGTGTAATAAATCTTGTTACATGGTGTTTTAATGAAATAATACATAAATCGAATCAAATATGTTTAATCAATAAATAAATAATATTATCCTTCATCGATGAACTAAATAAAAAAAACACTTTTTTGTGGAAAATAAAGAAACATTTAGTTAAAAAATAAAAAATATAACAAATCCAACACTAGCTTAGCATACAAAAACTAACCTAATGACACCCATATCATAACAAAATAAAAAGGACAAAGGCTAAGCAGAAACTTTTTGAAGATAAGGTAGTTGAATTGGCAGCTTCAGAGCTTGTTTGGCAGTGTGGTTGCAGGTGCTTTTCAAATAATTTTTCGTGCCAAAATGCATGCCAACGATGTTTTTTCATTTTTTAAAAATCATTTTTGATATCAGCACATCAAAACGATCCAAAACGTACAAATCATATTAAATTTTAGCAAAAATAAAAAAATAAAAAATTTTCAAATTTTTTGAGAACACGGCCGCACGGTGCCTTATTCAATCTCTTGGGCCATTGGTGAATAAAGAAACAAAAAAAAAAAACAAAAAGTTTGGTATCGTTTAATTAATGAAGTCTGCTGGCAGCATTAGCTGCGTGGCATTAAGAAATCGAGTGGACTGTAACCTCAGGCAACTTGGTTATACTTTGTGCATTGTGACACTGCAGATTAAGCTTGTGGTTCCTGATTTGTTTCATTTCACTATAATCTTAGTGGTCTAAGTAAATTAACTCAATCATTGCGCGTATGATAGCACAATGACTGCTAGTTTTCATAAAGGTGGTGTTGATTAGATTTATCAGTTTTATCAAAAATAAAAAATAAAAACTTTTATTGAGATTTTTATTCATAATTCATCTTTATGAATATTATTGATAGCCTCACGGATAGAAACAAAGTAATTTATGGTTTGTAAATAATAAATGTATTGATGGATTAATAAACAGACAAGACAAAGTGTGCAAAATTATTTTTTTGCCTGCTTCATTTAATATATTTTCAACAAGAAAACCGTATATAATGTCATCGATATTTTTATTTGTTCATCGATATATTCATTAGTAAATATAATATATTACCAACTAAATATAATCTGTAATTCTGTCAATGAGTTTTCCAACTCTCTCTGGAATATACTCACGAAGGTGTTTCGTCGATAACCCTGACAGTAATATTTAAAAAATATATATTTTTTTAAAAATATATTGAATAGAAATAGAAAAATAATTAAAATAATATAAAAAACATGCATTTATTATAACTTTAAATATTTATACGTTTAAATACAATAAATCTAAAATAGAAGCGGCAATACAGGGGGAGGAGGGGGGTTGGTCTTTGTTAGGACCGTAGAGCCAATTAAGGGGTGCACATGTATCACCCATTTGTGATCTCATCTTCATTACCAATCAGCAGAGTTCTTCATAATCAGCAGTGAGTCATTTATATTTTTTTATTAAGATGGGTCATTTGAGTCTGTACTCGTTGATCTAACATTGTCATGAACTCCGAAGTTTGAGTACTCGGAATCGATTGCGAGCATCCAACGGTCGAAATACTACTGGTCGTCCACAAGTTCTCAACCGTAATGTTAGAGAGTTTGGACATTTAATTTCTATTTGGTCCACTAGATGATCTTGCCTCCGACCACAAATCCGGATCGAGATTCGGATGGATTAAAGGATCATCTTTGTATCTCTCTTTTTAATCGGTTGTTATATATATCCTAAAAAGAAAAAATAAATTCATCAAATTCAAGAAAATAATAATTAAAAAAAGTGGTTGAAAACCAATATACCATAAAGTGCTGGGCTCGACTATCTACGAACTGTTGCACCCTTTTTTGGTGGTCATCACTCTGCACATGCGTTTTAATAAAAAGCTCCATGAAACTTGGCTCGTGTCTAAGAACCATAACGTACAAGATAAAAATATTATCAATTAAATATATTTATTTAAAAAACTAATAAAAAAATGGATGTAATAAAAAAAATCATACCATCTACTTCACATGCGAAACGAACAGAACGAAGCTGTTGGTGTCTGTAGTAACAGAATTGTGAACATGTTAGTTTAGATTTTTTGCATCAAATTGTGACCATTTCGTGAAACACGCAGATGTCATATGCTGAATGTATTTTTCCCATACAACATTCGAGATGTACAGCGGTCTGAAATCCTTCTAAATCACCACGTCGTTCTAGTTTGGAAGCTCTCTTTTTTTCACATATTTTTTTGGCTTTGTTTTGTACCTCATACCAAACATAATGCAACATACATGGGACAAATTTTAATATATGGAATAAAAAAAAATATCTTGAATTTGATTTTATCTAATTGCATCGTGATTTTCCCAAACCCTCCTCGCAACATTATTATCAACTATTTCCCATTCAAAATTTTCCTTGAAGTAATAATTTATAAAAAGAAAATTTTAGTAATTTTAATAAACTAACCAAATTAAAATAAAATAAATTCAAGTTAATACTAACCTTGAAAACAAGTATCGACCTGTGATTTCTATTCAGGATATTTAGAAACCTAGCTCCATTGAAACAATAAAATTTTCATCGATGATTTAAAGAGCGATGTTATTATTCTTGCAGTCTTAATGTTTGTAGACCTGAAATTGTATTAGTTAAATGAGGTTATTTTTTCATATATTATTAAGCATGTCGTTATGAAAGCAAAACAAACTTATATTTAAAGATTATCCTTCCATATATCGTTGTAAATACACAACATATATGTCACAAACCAATTGATTTTATTCAATTTCTTCTTCAATTTAGCATAATTTAATTTCATAGAAAATTTTCATTTTCTATGTGATAATATTTTTAATCCTAAATTTACAAAAAAATATTCTAAATTTACAAAATTTAAAATAATAATTAAAATTAATTCTACATATTTAATTGAATTTGAACAACAAAACTAAATAAAAATTCAACAAAATAATGCAAAAATTATTACAATAAAAACTAAAATTCAACACAATTATTTCTAAGTGAAAATATTTTTAATCCTAAATTTACAAAAAAAATTCTAAATGGAATAAATAAAAAATAATAATTAAAATAAATCTTGCACATTTAATTGAAATTGAACAACAAATTTGAGAAAAAATAACTAAAATTCAACAAAATAATGCAAAAATTATTTCAATAACAACTAAATTTCAACACATTTATTAATTCATAAAATTATTAAGAACACACAATTGAACAAAAATAATGACAAAAAACTAAAATAATGAAAAAAAAACACAAAAAAAACAATAAATAAAAAATTCTTACCTTAATAATATGCTTAATTTCAACTGAAATTAATTCTATCTTGGTTTCTAAATTATAGTCAATACATTACAATTCACAATTTCCATCATGTGGTACAAGATGGTATTTTTATTCAAGGGTCTACATATGAAGTTATATTTTTTTTCTTTTTTTTTCTTTTCAATTTTTATCTTAACATGAAATTTGTTAATGTATATGTTTTGTAGTCAATCGGTTATACGTGATATTGAATTTGTTCATATAAATATATTTAATTTATTAATAAAGACTTATTTATTTTTAATATTCATCAAATATTAATTAATGAATTTAATATTATGCAAATGAAATTTCTAAACATAGTTTTGTCATGACATCAATCAAGGTTTGGGTAAAGAATTAAACAAGTTGACATTATGTTATTTTAATTTTTTTAAAAGGTTTAAATGGTATTATTTTAATTTTTTAAAGTCAAATTAATTTTTTATAAAATCAATCAAATTATTTAATAACTAGATAATCAATTATCATTTATTTTAATTTAAAATCTAATTTAGACAAGGAATGAGTCAACAAGTTAATTGAGTTGATTTATCTTACGTGTCCAAGTTTAATAACAAAATTTTGAAAATCACACGAGTGAAAGAGAATTATAATGTCTTAACAAAACTTAATCTTTTGACTTATTTTTATTTGATTTAATCTCATTGATTCATCAATTCGATCATTTTCTATTTACAAATACTTTCACATGGTGAGAACCAGATAATAAATGAGTGTCCTTGACATGAACATGGTGTGGCACTTCTTTATTTAATTTCACATTAATTGAGAGCATCCTTGTACCTTTTTTTTTTAAATTTTTTCTTTCTTTCTTCTAATTCTAGGAGAAAAAAATCTTTTTTTAGGCACAATTTGTTTTCAAGTAATTTATTTTTAGAAAAATAATTTTTATAGAAAGTGAATTTCTAAAAAGTATATTATTTTTTTATATTTGACAGTGTCATGAAAAATAAATCGGAAAATAACTTATTAATATTTTATTTTTTTAAGTTTGTTAAAAGAATGAGGACCAAAACTGACAAACATAAAAGTTAGAGGAGAATAAAAATAAAAATAAATCTAATTTTATAAATTATTTTAAATTAAATAAATATTAATAAAAAAATAAGAATCAAACCTGGAAAAAAAATTCAACTAAAAAAATAATAAATGAAAAACAAATAACAATCAAAATCTAAAATTGATATAAAAATCAAATTTTAATAGATGAAATAAAAAAAATAAAAAAATATCCAAAACAAAATATATAACAATTAAAAGATATCAAATTTGATATAATCAATAAATAATATGATATTTTTAAATTTTTTCACAACTTTTAAAAATATATTATATCCAAAATAAAAGAAAAACACTTTTTTAAAAATCAAACTATTTTTTTGATTAATTAATTTTTTTAATATTAAAAAAAATATAAAAACAAATTGAAAAATCATTTTTAATGAAATAAACGGTCCCTATCCTAATTTTAGCCTCCAACGTAAGATCAATAGCCACTTTCATTCAAATGACAATTGCATTTCTCTCCTCGATTGGGAGCTTGATACAAAGTATAAACACATCCGACATTCTTTTAACGTCACAGTATCCACGCAAGATATTTCAACAGGTTTATATATATAGATTAATCAATACTTTAATTAATTAATTAATTAATCAATAGGTTGATAACCATATCAATATATTATTTTACATTCAAAGCATAAGTATTAAAGCTTGATAAGCTTGATTGATTGAACTAAAAAACATTAAAAAACACTAAGATAAAGAATCTGTTTTGAACTCAGTTTTTAATTAAACTAGATAATATATTAATCTAAAAACACTTATTTAATTTAAAAAATTACCGTTTAAATAAAAACAATCAACATATATTGACTTGATGAGATGTATATCAATGCAATAACACAGTAACTCAATCTTTTTTTTTAAAAAATAAATAAATGATAAAGTTTCTTATCTGTAATATAAAGTAAGCACTATAACACCTTAGAAACTATGATATTAAACAATATCGTAAATACAAATATTTAAAAGAATGCATGTCATCAAGCAGCACATAACTTTATGTTCATAAATAGCCTCATGATCTCCGCTCACGAACCTTCTCATCACCATCTTCCAATCATCATCATCATCATCATCAACAATCCAATTTATAACCTCACTTTCAAAGATCTCCTCCAAACCCTCCATTTCCCCAACGTCATTTCACTCTCATATTTCCCTCGTGATTCCTTCAAAAAAAGCACCATCCATTCCTCAACTTGCACCCCTTTAACCCTCTCCCTCTCGAGCTCTCTCTCCTCCTCCCTCCAAAGGGCAGTTGCTCGATCTTTTCATGGTTAGAGCTCAAGAGGGTTGCTCTGAATAACAGCATGGGTGGTCATGGTGATCATCATAGAGAGAGAAACAAGAAAGAATCCGATAATGATGATGATGAAGATGGAACGGAATACGAAGTGCAAGATTTGAGAGACAGGATAAAATCATCAAGAGGGAGTCGATTTAATTTGTTAGAGAATGAGTTTGGACTCGTTGACAATACTGAGTCATCGTTGATTACAAATTTGAGAAGAAAACTGAGTCGTGAATCGGTTATTAATGGTATTCGTTACGTCTCCACAGGTCCCGCTATCCATCCTGATAACAGGTCAGTCATTCTTTTTTTTTTCTCCTTAAATATCTATTTTTCTATATTTATAATTTGTTTCCTTGATCTTGATTTTTTTTATTTAACAAAAGCTAGCATTTGACTAATTAACTTTTTTTTTGACTTTCCATTTATAATTATTAGTAGTGGGTTATATATGCATAATATTAGTTAAAAAAATAGAAATATTTAACGATTAATAGTGAGTTATGTATACATAATATTAGTTCAAAAAACAAAAATATATAAACTTTAAATATTTTTATTTTTTACTAATATTATATATAATTATATTAAAAACATTTTAAAAAAACAATCTTTATCTCACAAACAGGCTGCATCTACGAGCATATTGCAATCAAATAATTTAATTGATTGACGCCACAAATCTTAATTTTAAATGATTTTTTTATATGGCGAAGCCGTCACTCCGGCCATTGTCATGCACGTGGGAGGCTATTACTGGGTAGAGTGTCATGCAGTCTCGTCACTTCTCTGGCTTCTGATTATGATGGGGCTGATCGTACGGCTAGGAAATGCCCAGATTGATGGCATGATAACAGTTGTTTTATTTAATTCACTACAACAGCTGTCACAGTCATTTTTACTGGTGGATTCACGTTTTGGGTCCCGTTTCATTTGAATTGGCCGTGACAGACGCTAAAGTGACCGTGGTGGTCACGGTTGTGCTGTGACGCTGTGTTACGTAATAACATAGTACACTCTTTTTTTTAATAATTGTTACAAGATTTCGAGGTGCTCAGCCTCTGGGTTGATTTAAAATTATATTATTTCAAGATATGTTTTTTTTTTTAAATAGAAAAAGTCAGAACAGTAATGTTTTTAAAAAGTCAAATCGACTCTTGCTTGTATTTCGACGAGGATGATTGAATTATGGTTTTACTAACTAGGTTAATTAAATTGGATCAACTATAAAATATGTTTGTTTCCACTGTCAAAAAAACATTTTTGAATTTTTTTAAATTTTTTTCTTCACCTATCCTGGGCCAGAGAGCTTGTAGACGGATCATAATACATGAGAGTGTTTTTTAAAATATTTTTTATTTTAAAATATATTAAAATAATATTTTTTTATTTTTAAAAAATTATTTTTGATATTAAAATATTAAAATAATTTAAAAATATATAAAAAAATATTTATTAATTTTTTTTTTAAAAATAATTCCAAAACACAAAGCCAACCACGGAAGTTGCATTGTCGCATCAAGTGCGGGGGTCCCCAGCACCAGGCTTGGTTTGATGCATTGCCGAGCCTTTGTTCTGAACTAATGATTCAATGTTAAATCTAATCCAAATTAAAACAGATCTTTTACGTGATTTTTTATGCTTATGGAAGATAAATGAAACATTGCAGTTAAAATAATGCAGGTGGTATCGTGCATGGACAATATTTATACTATTATGGGCAGTGTACTCTTCCTTCTTTACACCAATGGAGTTTGGTTTCTTCAGGGGATTGCCTGAGAATCTCTTCATAATGGACATAGTTGGACAGGTTGCTTTTCTTCTTGATATCGTTTTACAATTCTTCGTTGCCTACAGAGACAGTCAGACTTATCGTATGATCTATAAGCGCTCTCCTATTGCTCTTCGGTTAGTTTCTCTCTTGTTTGCATATCTACTGTGTCATGCAAATCCTTCTTTGCTTGCCTTTTGGTTGAATGATGTTCAGTGTGGATTCATCAGTGTTCACTGTCTAAGTGATATGAATCCAAGTGCTTAATTGCCCTGATTTGGGACTGGTTCTCTTGAATATTTTGTTTATGTGTGTCACTTTTTCTTCTTTTATGCTCTTGTTGCAGGTACTTGAAATCTCATTTCATCATTGATTTACTTGGCTGCCTGCCTTGGGACATCATCTTCAAGGTATCTGTTGCTCTAGAAGCATAATAGAACATTTGCTGAAATGCAGAATGAAGATAGGGTGGAGAAATAAATTGTTGTAGATCATGGATACCTGAAGATTTGAATGTTACAATGCTAATCGAGTCTAGGTCTCACAATCATTTTGGGATTTTCCTTTTATACAGGTTTGTGGACGTAGAGAAGAGGTGAGGTATCTTTTATGGATTAGGCTGAGCAGGGTGCGGAAAGTAACTTCTTTTTTCCAAAAACTGGAGAAGGATATACGAATTAATTACCTTTTTACGAGGATTGTAAAGCTTATAGTAGTAGAACTCTATTGCACACACACCGCAGCCTGCATCTTTTACTATTTGGCTACCACCTTGCCAGCTTCTCACGAAGGGTATACATGGATTGGAAGTTTGAAGATGGGTGGTTATAATTATACAAACTTCAGGGAGATCGATATTTGGATGCGGTACACAACATCTTTATATTTTGCCGTCGTCACTATGGCCACCGTTGGTGAGTTCCTTCTTTACATTATACACTATTAACACAACCTGAAGCTTTTCAGTTTCCTCATTTTGGTTTATGTCAACATATAACTGGCAAATTGACTTGGGTTATTTCTGCATATGAACTTTCGCTTTCCATAATAAAGAGTAGTTAAACATTTAGTGAGAAAATTTCACGATGAAGTCTTGACCTATGGGGTCAAACACAAGAGGCATGGAGTATGCTATTTCAGAAAGCTACTGGAATGCCATAATCATTTATGTCCCATCTCCGCGAAGTGTTCTTGCTTGATTTTACACTGCTTCGTTGTATTCGATTCCTTTTATTTATGCTCACCAGTAAGAGCAGAAGGTTTCAGTTAAGATACCATATTCTTACACTTGCCATGTTTGAAGATTCTCTCTTGCTGTATACCTATGTTTTGTTGGAGTCTTCACTACTGCCTGACAAGCCTGCTGTTTTTGCCACAGGGTATGGAGATATACATGCTGTTAACTTGAGGGAAATGATATTTGTAATGATCTTTGTTTCCTTTGACATGATTCTCGGTGCATATTTGATCGGTAATATGACAGCAATAACAGTAAAAGGTTCAAAGACAGAAAAGTTCAGGGATAAAATGACTGATCTCATCAAATATATGAATAGAAATAGACTTGGAAAGGACATCCGTAATCAGATTAAAGGCCATTTGCGCTTACAGCATGAGAGTAGCTATACCGAGGCTTCTGCACTGCAGGATCTCCCCATCTCTATTCGTGCTAAGGTGAAGAACATGTTGAGAGATTCCTTTTTTTCCCCATTAAACCTCTCTTTTTTTTTTTATTATATTGGATTTCATGGATACAGACATTGAGCTTTAGGAAAAAAGAGGAGTACAGAAATTGATGAGGTGATGTTTCAAGCTACGTGGGAAAGCAAAGCATAATTGTCCCCATATTCCAAAATTAATTTGGAGAACCTTCTATTCCTTGGGATAAAGTATCATTTAGTTTCGTTAAAGAGCCACACCATGCCAATAATTACTAGTGAAATATTCACAAATAATTGTCAGAAAGATGTGGATCCAGCATCATTTTCTTTTACACCTTGTCTCCTTTTAAAACACTGCATTTCTCTACAGAAAGTTTGCTATACTTTTTGACAGCTCTCATGATATCTGTCTCACTTATAATAATTTGATGATTATTCTTTGCTTGCAGATTTCCCAAACTTTGTACACAGAATACATTGAAAAGGTTCCCTTGGTTAAGGATTGCTCTGCCGAATTTATTAATCAAATTGTAAGTCTTTTCCTTTGGCATATTATATCCCACTGGTGATAAATAAGTTCAAAAAACGGGGAAATTCCAAATGGTGTAGCAACAATAAACTAATAAATCTCAAAATGCTACATCTTGTTTCAGTGAAATCATGGATTTCATTGCCAATCGCCATTGCAAGTTAATGGTTCAATTAAATTTTAACATTATCGATGGTCAAGATCTGTATTAGGCTTGTGGTTTGTTGTTCTTTCAGGAATCATCTGATCTTTATGTACTGTCCATGGAGGTGGACTTGACATGTTTCTGAAAAGCAGACTAATTAAAAAGTGTGCAACTCTGTCCGTGTATGCAAGTGCATATGTGAGATTCAATCTTTCTGTTTATCAACAATCCATAGATTCATTCATCAAGGAAAAAAAAACATTTCGAGAGGCTACTTTGCAGAAAACATGGCATATGTTATTAGTGTTGATAAATGGTCTATTACACTCAAGAGCCAACAATATTGGTACGCAAGGCTAGATTGTGAAACAGGATCTTGATTTATGTAGTTGTGAAAATTAAGCAAACTTTTGATCGCTTGATGGAGTTGGTTGAATTAACAATTTTTTCCTCCATTATTTTCTTAAGTTCCTGGTAGTCTCTGTTGTCCTCTTGTAGAGTCTCTATATATTTCCTTTTGAATCTTCCTCTTTTTTCTTTTAGTGCCCTTGTTCTTCGAGCTGGTCAAATTTTCTGCTTTAGAGCATTGCTTGGTCTAACATCCTCATATGCAAACACTTGTTATTTCTCTCATCCTGTCCTCAATTGTGACGCTACAAAATTCTTCTACGTTATTCTCCATGTTGTTTGTTTTGTTGCAAAGCTACTCATACATTGCAGGAGCCTCAGCTCTGTTATTGTCATCTTTCCTTTTCATTTTGTTCTTGCAGGTCATTAGGCTTCACGAGGAGTTCTTTCTCCCAGGAGAAGTAATTATGGAACAGGGGAATGCGGTAGATCAACTTTATTTTGTCTGTCATGGTGTGCTGGTACGATTCCATATCAAACGGTCACTGAGTTTCAACATCTGGTTATCCATAGCTTCTCTTTGCTTCTCCTGTTTCGTTGGTTCTTAAACACTTTAGTATGAAGAACATATTTGGGATGTTATTATCCTAAAACTGTAATTTGCTTTCAAAACTGATTCTGCCTGTTGATTTATCATGTTCTGACAAAAATAAGAATTTCAACTATGATTTGTTACTGTGGTGGTGCTTTCAGATTTAGCCTCTCATTGACTGGGACTGTTACAGATGCATGCTGTTATTTAACTATTGGATCAACTTCCTTGTCAGAATCCTGGTGGTTCCAAAATTTTAATTTTTGAGTGGTATGCATAGGATATGTAGCGTCATGTTTGAACACATTTGTATGATCACTTCCTTTTTTCTCCTTGGTGCAGGAAGAGATTGGAATAGGGCAAGATGGATCAGAAGAAACTGTCAAACTTTTGCCTCCTAACAGTTCATTTGGAGAAATTTCTATTCTTTGCAACATTCCTCAGCCTTATACAGTTAGAGTTTGTGAGTTATGTCGGCTTTTGCGGATTGATAAACAATCTTTATCAAATATACTTGAGATTTACTTTTATGATGGACGCAGAATTTTGGACAACCTTTTAGAGGTAATTCAACTCTGTCAATATGTGCTTTCCTCTAACTCATATTCATGTTCTATTTTTTTTCTTCCACATCATTTTGAAATCAATATCAGATTATTTATATAGCCAATCTACAAAATTTTTGAACAATTTTTTTTTTATTATTTTTGATAAGCCCAGGAGAATTCATTAAACACCTTGGGACCATGAGCCCAGCAACCAAGGAGAAAGAAAACTCACAGCAGACATAACAAAATATTTGAACAAGTTATTTTAGATCTATATTTGACATCAAGGGATTGATACATGTCCATTAAGATCTAAATCAAGGTAAATTGACAGGGGAAAGAATCCAATCTTCAATATAAGCAGTTGGAATCAGATATTACATTTCATATCGGAAAGCAAGAAGCTGAACTTGCTTTGAGGGTGAATAGCACAGCTTATCATGGAGATCTTTATCAGCTGAAGGGCTTGATCCGAGCAGGTGCTGATCCCAATGGAACAGATTATGATGGAAGATCACCCTTGGTATACACAAAGCTCAAGTTTATGATTGATCTCATTTTATTTCATTTGTTATCATTTTTATGTGAGTCTGAATCATCAAAATAACACTTCTTATGCTGGCACATTTGACGCGGTCTAATTCCAGAGATGGATGAGCTCTACTATAATTTGTGCCATATGTTTGCAAATTTTTCATCCTTTTTTTTTTCCCCTTCCAAGCTATTTCTCCCAGTCTCTGAGCAAGTTTATATGTCATAAGGGTAGATTAAAGAGGATGAAAAAATTGCTTTATCTGACAATAGCCTTTGTATTCAACAGCATCTTGCCGCATCTAGAGGTTACGAAGATACCACACTTTTCCTTATTCAAGAAGGAGTTGACATTAACATCAAAGGTAATTTGCTTATATTGGTGATTAATTGGCTATAATACTTCTGTTGGTGGTTTGATGTTTTATTGACATATTGCTCATTAATACTATTAATATTTTTCTTGTACAGATAAATTTGGAAACACACCATTGTTGGAAGCTATCAAGAATGGACACGATAGAGTTGCATCTTTACTTTCTGAACAAGGGGCCATCTTGAACATAGATGATGCTGGTAGTGTTCTGTGTAGAGCTGTTGCAAGAGGGGATTCAGATTTTCTCAAAAGGGTTTTGTCCAATGGAATTGATCCAAACTCTAAAGACTACGATCACCGGACTCCACTTCATGTAGCTGCATCAGAAGGATTATATTTGATGGCAAAGCTGCTGATAGAAGCTGGTGCTAGTGTTTTCTCGAAGGACAGGTAGACCTGAAATTCATTTCGCTCAGTTTCTAACTAGATATGCTTGCATTTCAGTTATCTACTTCGGGGGCTATTTATATACGCATCAGGCTCGCTTTATTAATTTAGGGTTTATTTTCCTAGTAATTTAGGCTTATTGATATATGAATAATGCAAAGATCTGATGCATCCTGTAAGTAGATGGGTGGGGAAATGAGAACTCTGGAACTTACTAATCAAGGGATTCTTTTATTAAAGCTTTTTCAGCCTTTGCTTCTCTCCCTTTCTCTTTATGATCTGAATAGTGACAAACGGGGCAGTGTATTTGACTTTCATTTACAGTTATATAGAGACACTCTTGACATTTTAAAATGATTTTTAGAGAACGAGAACACTGTTCTGATCACTGACCTTTCCTTGCGTATTTCAACTCCATAGATGGGGTAACACTCCACTTGTTGAAGGCCGGATCTGTGGGAACAAGAATTTGATCAAGCTGTTAGAAGAAGCAAAATCTTCCCAGAAATTGGAATTTCATTATGCCTCTCATGAAACCACAGGTATTTCCACTACTCTATGGACAGCTTCTATTATGCTCAAAGAAAATGAAATTTTTGAAAATATTCTAAATACTATGACAAAAAGCTTGTAACATATGGCTTCCAAACAGATTGTTGAGAGAAGACTCATGAAAGAATTACAAAGAATAATTGATCTAATACTAATATAAAGAACAGCCTGTAGGGAAAAGATTTAGTCGAAAATTATCAGAATGGTTTGGTCTGCCCAAGGTTGTCATGCTTATTTTATGTAGATGCACTGAACCAGAATTGCATTTTGAACTGTGATGATTTCTCCCATCATATCTGGATTCTGTAATTGGCCAATCTAAAATGTCTGGTATAAAACGGGGTTGTTCTACTTGAACCCACCCTGTCTTCTTTTCGGGTCCAACACTTTGTTAGAATGTAGCTGAATGAAGCAATTGTTGGTGATTGATCTAGCAACCACATTTGAGATGCCGATAACAGAGAAGAGATGGGCATTTTGTTTTTGTTAGTAATGCTTGTTCTTAGATGACTGAGAACAGGATATGCATTTTGTCATAGTGAAGTTAATTTCATCTGATATTGCCAATTGCAGAAAAAATGCTCCCAAAGAAATGTACAATTTTCCCTTTCCACCCATGGGGTGCAAAAGAACAGAGAAGACCTGGAGTAGTGCTATGGATCCCACACACCATGGAAGAGCTTGTAAAAGCAGCATCAGAGAAGCTACAGCTTCCAGATGGTTCTTGTATATTATCAGAAGATGCTGGTAAAATTCTTGAAGTAGACATGATAGATGATGGCCAGAAGTTGTATCTAACAAGTGATCAAACACATTAGTTATGAAGATCACCACAGTTGTAATATATGGTAGCCTGGTTTTGTATCATCATCTTTGTATTAGTTTCTTCTGCCTGCTGCATGTCTACGTTTTCTAAATCTAAATAAATGCTTATGATACAAGCATGCGATGATTATATTTCTGCAAAGACATGGTCCACGAGAGTTCATTTGTTTCCCCAAGTTTTAGATTGTATAACATAGCAATGGCAACAATTTGATTTTGGCCTACGGCGACATCACTCATCGGCACCAAAAATCTTCAAGAACTTCACTGAATGTGTTGTTTTGGAGCCATATTTACGATTGCCAGTGCTGACAGAGTCAAAAACACTGTTAACAGTAAAAAACAAGTGATTCAAGATGAAATTGCCAAACTGATGGGGACTGTCATCTCACCTGCTCCAAAACCAATATCTTAATCAATAGAGGAAATAAAGCAGAAAGTTATTCCACAAGCTTTAGGTTTCGTGGAGCATTAGGTTGGAAAAAGTACAAGAAGACAACTTGCTTTATATAAATATTCACTCTTGGTAAAGAAATTTATTACAGGGTCCTTCAGTTGAAAGGGTTTTTTTCAACTTGACTAGTCATTGCAATGATATTGTTACCCTTGAGTTACCACCTAGTTATTTCTAGCCCTAATTAAGCTATAAGAAACAATGAACAGGCACAAAAGTGGATGAAATATAAAGTTGGATAGCACAAGGTTGCAGGGCCAGTTGACCAGTATGACATGCACAACAGCAGATGGTGCTAAACTATCTTCAACAAGGCTCAATTGAGCTAGAAAAATCTGACTAAGCTCCGCGGACATGTTGAATTTGCTGGAAATGCTTCTGGGCTGCTCTGTTACTAGCAGCTGCTTGATGATCATTTACCTCATCTGTCAATAAGGAGCTGTCGCTAGGCGAAGTTGAGCCATAAGAAGTGAAAAGTAGAAAAAGGGTTCCTACAACACACCCCAGAAAGGGAAGAGAGGAACATATGTCCAGGGCTTGTCTGAGATTCATGGCTAGCTAGCTTATGCTCGCTGATCAAAACTTGAATACCAGAATACCAAGAAAGACTTTGATGGAAATGCTCAGAAAGAAAGAATTTTGGGATAAGCTAGGATGTTGGGTTTTTATGGTAAAGGTGTTCAATTTTCCTAGGAATATGAATATAATCTAATGCGTGGATAACAAGTCATGGAGAGATGCAATATTCTTCCAAAAATGTAAAGCTACCATAAACTGCCCAGGTGGAAATCTTAGTGAGAAAACACATGACTTGACTTCCACAACCACAGGATGTTTCATAATTTCCATTGGATGATAATGTGGCAAGCTCCCATTTGTTGCTTTTTTTCTCACTGGATGCTAATTACTTTATATAAGAATTTCCATTGGATGATAACGTGGCAAGCTCCCATTTGTTGCTTTTTACCAGCTAATTCTCACTGGATGCTAATTACTTTATATAATAATTTCCATTGGATGATAATGTGGCAAGCTCCCATTTGTTGCTTTTTACCTGCTAATTCTCACTGGATGCTAATTACTTTATATAATGACTAATTAACTTTTCAATTAGACTAAATATTCAAATCTTGCTTCATTAATTTCTTGACAATTTTACTTCATAAATAGCAATTATAAAATTAATTATAATTGAATGTGACTTCCTCTATTTGTGTTTTTGGGGTTTTCACATGATCCTTGTAAAGACAAGTCTTTTCTTTTAAGTCTATTTCAATTTAAGTATAGTGTTTACATGATCACCACATTAATTTTAGTTTACATCCTGCAATTACCTACTAATTATGTAGTCATTAATTATTTATAATGTTAAGTAATTATCGGTATTGTTTAATGGGAAGTTATCATTTTATTAATTACTACAATTATCATTTTCAAAATCACCATTTTGTTTGTTTTAAAATCAATAGGATTTTTTCTGTATTAGTATTAAGGGTAAAAAGCCAATAAAATATTATGAATTGTCACTATAGCCTTGGTTAATTTAAATTTATTGTTTTTTTTAAATGATATCATTTTAGAATTTAAGATGATTAAAAAAAATTGAAATAACATCAAGATAAACCATTTAAAAAAAATCATTGGCTTAGTTTCACATGAGTTTTGATTGAGTAAAATGAGTTTAACTAAGTGAATTTCCTAAGTGGTTCAAAATCAAACCTAGCTTAAGTTAGGTTTTAGACAAACAAGTAATAAGATCAACCTTCCGGATAAGCTAAGTTTGATAATTATGCTAACTACTTTATCAGTCAAAACAAGATCTAATAGTCTAGATAAACCTTAACTCGTTGCTCATTTCATAGTCGTCCATCTCTAACAAACACAAGCTAAGAAAATGACAATAGTACCCCCAAATTCTAACACCCTAAAATCCCAATAAAGCAACAAATACCTTGCATGAACAAGGGCATTATTGAAATAAAAAAAAAAAACATTTCAGGAAATTTAGTGAAGAAAAAAGCAATTAATGGTGAGATAAACTTTTAACCCATCACACATCTCATGCGACTGCCTAATCACTAACAACCCAATTTGACCAAGATACTTCCAATCTCAACACTCAATAATCCCAAACAAACAGAAAATATCTCCCTCATCAAGGGTATTATTGTAAAAAAAATGCATTTTAAAAAAATTCTAGCAGGAAGTAACTAACACCCGTTTTCATTTCGTTAAAAGAGTTCCTCTTTCTTTCCCTACAATTTCTCTCTCTAGTGCTCTTTTAATGAGAGAAAAACTTCGAGAACCAAAAACATAACCAGAGAGAGTGAGAACTTGTCACAAGTTGAATTTGGCAGAGTTGAATACTAAGGGGAAAGAAGAATATTCACCAGATAGAGAGTTTGTTTTCAAATTAAAATGACTGTTAGACAACATTACCGTTAGGATTTATTTTCATAGCCATACATTGTGTTTTAATTAGTACAAAGTTTGTTAAGAAAGAATCTCATGTGTGACTAAAAGAGTGAATATAGGTAGTTATTTTTTCATATAAGAATTTGTAATAAAATTAGCAAAAAGAAGAAGAAGAAAGAATACAACGATGAATGAATGATGAAAATTTATATGAACTCTCTCTCTCGATTCTTTCTAACAAAATGTTCTCTTTTATCTTTTTGGGGTTAGCTGCTAGCCTCTTATTCTTTAAGTTCACCTAGATAGAATCCTGATTAGATCTATTTCAATCCAACTTGTAGAAAATGGTATAAGAGCCACTGATATTTGAATGTGGGTTATGACTCCTGACACTTAATCCTAATTAAAAGGCCAGAAAAATCCTTAAAATCTGCAAGCAAAGAATAATCACAAAAGTATGAATAGATTATGAAACTATTAAAGGTATATGGTCAGCAACTAAAAGATATTAAGTCCACCTATAAAGCCAAGTTGGGGAAGTTTAAAAAGCTTATCAGTGAGTTATCTTATCATTAAAGCTCTATTCTATAGAAACTACAACCATTCTATGGTAAAAACAAGTACCATAAAAGATCATTAAATCTCTAATCAAGTGGGATCTACTGCAAGATCATGTTGGACTTGTGAAGGTAGCTACCATCCTTATAAGGTATATAATTCTAAACAAGACTTCTTTAACTTTGATGGCAATGTACACAAATGGTTATACAAGTGAAACTAGTGTTTTGACATAGAAAAAGTTGCTGATTTTGAGAAGTTTAAGTTAACCCTATACTATCTTGAAGGAATGTCCTTTCATTAGCACTAAAACTTCATGAGAAATAAAGGTAGCTAAGTGGTGACTTGGGTTGAATATATGAAAGTAATATGCTATAGGTTTGGGGGGTTAGAAAGATCCACTAAAAAAACTTAAAGATCTTAAGCAAATGGGAGATCTAAAGGTGTCACTACTTGAATCTCGGGTCCATGAATGAAAACACAGGAGCGGTGTCGAAAGGACACCTCACCTACGCTAAGTCTCAAAACGGACATATCAAAAGAACAAGTTATTTAAAAAAACACAGCATTTCATAAATTTCAGAAATATTATATTATTTAAAACTAATGAAACCAAATATAGTTCAAAACTTCTCATCAGTAATTAAAAAAAAATGATAATTCATAATACTTATTACATTGTTAAAAATCCAAACATAATTAAAATAGGATAATAGTGGAGCGTCTAAGAGATCGAATCAAAACTAAAAGGAAAGCCTCGCAAAACAAGCAAGACATACCAACCAAACTGAAGAAGTAAGAACACTCAACAAAGTCCACCTCCTAACATAAATTAAGAACTTGAAATAATATTAAGAATAAGGGGTGAGTTCAACTAACTCAATAAAGGAATAATATTTAATATACATTATAGATATTAATGATATTAATAGTTTACAAGTCGATTTATCTTGATATACATATACATACTAAACATATTATCATAAAATAAAATAATACATGTCTGAGATTAGATGACATCCGAAGGTGACCAGATGATACCTGAAGGTAACCACTATGAGATGATCAATCACCATAGGCTGATGCTTCTCTCACCAGCTAGGTATACAAAAAACTATATGCACATAGGCTAACTACTCTCCGTTAACATGAAGTTACTGACAAGTCCTATATCAAGGCATAATAGATATTCATAGAATCATCAAAGAAACGTATATCATATTGAATAGAATCTAGTTCGACAGATTGCAAGTGCAAATTCAAGAATAAATAAGTACTCGGAAAATAAAGCAACATATATAAATATTCAAGAAATTAACTAGTTGTACTCATTGTATAATCAACATACATATTTATTTATATTATATGCATATTAAAGATTATCCCACTCACCCAAAAAAATATAGAACTAAAAGGAATGTTAGATGAAAGACCTGAAAATCCTACTAAGGATCGTTAGGAGAACCTACAATAATATATGAATATACTAAAAACAACCCAAAACAACATAAATAAAAGATCACAATGCATAAAATAAAACCAGGTTTAGTCTTATAAGTTTAAGGACTAAAACGATAATTTCCCAAAATAGGGACCAAAATATAATTTTACCAAAATTGGAGGACCAAACTGTAAATACATAACCATACTGAAAATTCCACCCATAAACCATCCTCAATTCTGTCCAGAATGAACTAGGGATCGAACTGTAATTTTTATAAAGTTTAGGGACTAAAATATAAATTCTCAAAATTGAGGGACCAAACTAAAAATATTCCAAATCAATTATCAAACTAAGATTCATCATCCTTAACCTCATAATAACATTGTTCAGAATCTCAAAATACATTTAGGGGTCAAATTATAATTTTTTCAAAGTTTAGGGACTAAATTGTAATTTTTATAAATCAATGACCAAAATAAAATTTGGTCATTTTCAACATCAAGACCATTTTGTCCAGATTTTCTAGCAAGTTTAAAATGAATTTCTTAACCTAAAAAAATCAATTTAAACAAATCAACTCATAAATTCTTATTTCTAACAACATACTAATCAATCACCTAACATTAAACCCTTAATAATCCTTATATAACCACCACTATAGCCAGGGTTTTTATGGACAATGTATACAAACTATATGACCTACCTGCTACCATAATGAGTGACAAATTATTCTATTATCTACCATACATAGTCTAATAGAAAAATTAAGACAGTGAAGAAGTTCTTAGAAAATTAACTAAATTGTATGACTGAAGAGGTGCTTTCACAATGGTCAAAATGGTTATACCTATGTGACTAATGGTATAACACCAATTATCATACTTTTACTTAAGCTACCCCTTATGAAGTTCTTTATAGGCTAACTCCACCAATTGATATTCTTTATTATTCTAAAGATTCAATTATAAAATCAATTGAAAATTTTCTAACTAAGAGGGAAAAAACGTTTAAATTGATTAGAGATAATTTATTAAAAGCTCAACATAGGATGACATATCTATTCAATAATAAAAGAAGTGAAATATAGTTTGCAATTGGGGACCTAGTCTACCTTAAACTATAACCTTATAGGAAAAATCAGTTGTATAAAGAAACACACAAAAGTTAGCATTAATATATTATAGTCTTTACCAGGTGATTGGGAGGAATGACATTGTGACTTATAAGTTATGTCTACATCGTTTTACAATGATTCATCTAGTCTTTCATGTGTCCTAGCTGAAGAAATACATGAGAAATAAAATGGTGTAAACTACCTTACCCAATCTCCCTCATGAGCCAACTCTTAAGCCTTAAGTAATTTTGGATAAGAGGATTGTCAAAAAGGGTAACCACACTGCCACCCAAGTCTTAGTTCATTGGAATTTTTTACCTCTCTCTAATATAATTTGGGAGTTTGTTGATGACCTTTTTCTGAGGTTTTGTCATTTTTTCCTTAAAGAAAAGGTTGTTTTGAATGATGCAAAATTATCACAAAGTTGAATTTGGCAAAGCTTGATTTTAAAAAGGATGAAGAACATTTATTGGACATAGGGTTTGTTTTGAAATTAAAATGATTTTAGAATTTATTAAAAGCAATACATTATGTTTTAATTAGTACAAAGTTTGTTAAGAAAAAATATCATGTGTGGCTAGAAGAGAGAATGTAGGTAGTTATTTTATCATATAAGAATCTATAATAAAATTGACATAAGAAAAGAATACAATGATTAATGAATGGTGAAAATTTATATGAACTCTTTCTCTTTTGATTACTTCTATTAGCCTCTCTTTTTTCAAGTTCACCTAGATAACATTTAGGTTGGTTCTATTTCTATTAAACTTGAAGTAGGACTAAATAAGGTTTTTATTGAGCATGTCAAAACGAATTCTTGAAAATTACAAGAAAAGAAAAAGATTGACAAAACTCTATAATTTCATAACATTTTGAAACTGGATTGCCTTATCTGCCTTACTAGTTTATTTCGGATAACATTCGGGAGTTTCTTTAGAAATGTGAAGAACCTGAAGATTATAAAGTAGAGGGAATGTCTATTTGGTGTACTTTGCTTGTTATTGAAAGTAAAAACTTTGTTGTTCTACTTTACACCATTGAAGAAGATGTTAACAAGTCACTTAGATCATTTTGTGATCAATACAAATGCAACTGTAAAGTGTGATTCTTTTTTTTTTTTTAATTTTTCGTGTGATTTTTAAATTGGATTTTTGTTATAACATGGATAGATTCCTCAAACTATATAAAAAATGATAGTTTTTGAAAAATATTTTACAAGGTTATTTATATACAAGAAAAATGTATTAATTAGTAAAATTCTAATTAAATTAAAAAATCTAATCTAAATAGGAAAAAAAATCTAAAACAACATGGTAAATAAAGAAAATCATGAGTGGTAGCTTCTAAACTGACTTTATGTATCTTATCGAACTTGGATGAACCTGTTTTCTAAATATTTATAGGGAAGAAGGCTTTTAGAATGTTCTAATATAATCTTAGTTTGATTTAATGACCAGATCAAAATTTATAACTTGTTTATGTTAAAATTTCATTTGCTATTTCTATATTTCTTCTTGAATAAGATTTTTTTGTTACGTGCCCTGAGTTATGTTGTTTATGGGTCGAGTTTGATTTTATTATTGACTTTTTTAATGGGATTTTGTGGTTTTTGGGTTTGGAATTTGGGGTTTACGTGCCAAAGTAAAAATTCTCTTGTTATGATTTTAGTTGATTATTAATATATGATTGAGGTTGGAGTCACAATAAAGTGTCATTATATTCTCTTTCTTTTTAACTAATATCCTTCATGATTCTTCTCAACCAAATCACTTCAATAGTTATCTTTGTTGTTGAATACATCTAGGATTACTCATGAATCAAGCCAACATGCTTGCTGTAAACATAATGTCAGGCATTCTTGCAGTGAGATATAAAAAGTTTCCAATAAAACTTCTATACAAAGTTGCATTCACTTTCTTTTCTCTATCATCTTTCTTCAATTTCTCATTCACAATAGAAAGGTATTTCAACTAAATTGCAGCTATATATTTTCAACTTCTTCAACACCTTTTCAACATATTTCTTTTAACAAATGAAGACTCTTTCATCTCCTTGATAAATATCCATGCTAAATAAATGATTAAGAAATCTTAAGTCACTCATTTAATAATTCTTCATCTTTTTCTTCTTAAACTCTTCAATCATTCTTTCATTGTTTTTAATAAATATCAAATCATCAACATACAAAGTAACAATAAGGACACCATTCACACCTTGCCTTTTTTACATTCAAGGTAGGCTCACTCTTATTTTTGAAGAAGTTGTTTTCATCAAAATAACCATAAATTTGATTGTACAAAACTTTAAGAGCTTGTTTCAACCTATAAAGTGCTTTCTTCAATTTATAGACCTTTTTTTTTTTTTTACCTTTAATCATATATTCTTGAGGTTGTTTAACATAAACCTCTTTTTTCAATTTTACCATTCAACAAAGCTGATTTCACATCAAGTTGGTATAATAACCAATAATTTGAGCTGCTACTGTAATAAGTGCTCTAATGGTATCCAACTGAGCTATTAGAGTAAAAGTCTCATCATAATCAACACTTTGCTGCTATGAATAACTCTTTACAACAAGCCTTTGTTTCTTGCCATCAACATCATGTTTCACCTTCTAAATCCACCAAGCCAATCACTTCTTTGTTTTTTAGCTTGTGAATAAGTTGTCATGTCTTGTTCTTCTCAATAACATCAATTTTTTCTTGCATAACATTCCTTTAATTTTTATTCTCAATAGTTTCTTCAAAGTTTTCAGGTTCCACAATGTAAATTATACACCTTACATACACATCACTCAAGTTTTTTTTAATCTTTTTTGAACCAGAGCTTGAAGAAGATGAACTTGATCTTGATGGAGATTGTAATGATGACTTTTCTTTTTCTTCACCACCACCACCACCACCATCATCATGAGAAAAATTTTCTTGTGAAACAACCATAACAACTAATTCTTTCTCAATCTTGCCTTGCTCCCAATTCCAAATAGCATCTTCATAAAAAAAATCATATTCAACTAACAATCACTTTGTTTGTCTTCAAGTTGTATAACTTATAGCCTTTAGATATTGTGCTATACCCAATAAATATACATTTTTCACTTATCTCATCTAGTTCATGTCTCTTCTTTTTCAGTATTTGAGCATAACAAACACTACCAAATACCTTTAAATGATTTACAAATGACTATATTCTAATCCAAGCTTCAAATGATATGCTACCCTAAACAACTTTGTAGGACACCTATTAATCAAATAAATAGATGTATACACTACTTCAACCCAAAAACTCTTATGGAGTTTCTTCAAATACAACATACACTTTGTCATCTCTATCATGGTTTAATTCTTCCTTTCCAAAACTTCATTTTTAGGGTGTATAGCTAATAGTGAGTTGTCTTTCAATACTTTTATCTTCACAAAACTTAAAAAATAATCTTCAAGTGTACTCTTTTTAAGAATAAGATTGAGTGTACTCAATAAACAACACAAAACACCTATTTTGAAAATGAGATGGGGTGGACATCAAACCACAAATATCAATGTGCATTAACTCAAGTATATTTTTGGCTCTTTATGCTACTAGTGATTTGAGGCTAACAAAATTCAAGTGACTGAGTCTCCTATGCCATAACCATGAATCACCAGTCACATCCATCTTCAAAGCTATATGTTTTCCACACTTTAAGTCAAGTAGAAACACTTATTCACCATCTTCATCTTTACCATAACTTGCATTCTTAGAGTTTTATCATAAATAATCCAATATTGGCTTTCAACGTGTAATGAATATCTATGCTCTATAAGTTGTCCAACACTCAACAAATTTCGGTCAACTTGTGGCACATGCATTACCTCACAAATCACTTTTTTTTCCCTTCTTAGTTTCAACTCTAATGGTACCTAAGCCCATTGCACTTATAAATTCTTCATTATAAATCTTCACTTTAGTTTGCCTCTTTATATCAATATCATTGAACAAGTCTTTGTTTGGTGTCATGTGATTGCTACAAGCACTATCAATAAGCCATTGCCTATTCTTTTCTTTCATGCTACTTTGACTAGCATAAAACATGCTTCCATCACCTTCCCTATCTTTGGTAACATTTACTTGTTGATCATTCCTCACACCATAATCTTTAGTTAAGTGACCAAATCCTTTACAATTGAAACATTGTGTCTCCTTTTTGTACCAACAATTTCTAGACTCATGGTCTAATTTATTACAAGACTAACACTTTCTAGAATCACCATATCCTCTGCCCAAATTCATTCTTTCTCTTCCCCATTAATTTCTACCAATTCCTCTAATTCTACCTCTACTATATCCTCTACCTCTAAATGATTCAACATCTATTTTCACACAACTTGTAGATCCCTTCTCTTGGATTTGTTTACCAAGAGTGTGCTTTGATTGAAAAGCACTCTCCATTTACTTTTCACTTCTCTTTATTAATAATCTTTTTTCTTTTCTCATAAGACTTCAAAGAAACCATCAACTCATGAGTACTCAAACTAGACAAGTCTTTAGTTTTTTATTTGATCACCATAATAAGATCAAACTTCTTTGGAAGGCTAATCAATACTTTTTCTATAACTTTTTTTTTTATCATTAATCTCCTCACCATAACTTTTCATTTGATTCATAACCTTAATAATCCTATTAGTAAACTCATCAACAACTTTATTTTTCTTCTTTTTCATTTCTTTAACTATCTTCTAAGACTTTTTAAGTTAATAGCTCTTACCTTCACATCACCTTTATATTCACTTTGCAAAGTCTTCCATGTTTGCTTTGTCTTTGTGGCTCTCATGATCCCTGAGAAAATATGATCATCAACTCTTCTTTTAATCAATCCAAGGAGGTTAGACTGAATTCTAACTTGAGCTATCTTTTTTGAACAATTTTTTTTTTTTGAACTTGGACAAAACTTCTCTTTAACCTCTAGTTTGGCTGGTTTCTACTCCTAATAATAATTACAAAACGCAATTGAATATATCACACAAATATTGTGTAATTTTATGTTACAAAACTCACACAAGAAAAGGATTACAATGAAAGAGACTTCACACACTCTACAACTGCTATTTTTTTTATTTATTTTTTGTTTTTATTTATTTTTGTTTTCTGCCTTTTGGGCTTCTGCACTTACTGCCTTCTATTTTACAATGCATTCTGCGCCTTCTATTTTACAATGCATTCTGCGACATCTGTACATTTATCAGTTACTTTAAGCAAACTATAATAAACTAACTTTACAATATATTAACATTAATATAAACTCTACAAGAAAGCGCTTCCTGGTGAGATTCTTGTGCTTCCATTGCATGCTCCGGTGCTGGAACCAACGCAAGAAGTAGAAAGTGCATTGCGGGACACTTACAGCATGCTGGAGAGATTCATAATTCTGATTGAGATAAAACATATGGAAGATCTAGGAGATAACTGGTGAAGAGATTTCTATGAAAGGGTATGGCATGGATATAAATTCTCAGCTGAGGCACGAACGTGGGCTGGATAACTGGAAGGTAAAATGTGAATGTGGGGCTTGTGACGATGATGGGAGAGAATGGTGGAATGCGACATTTGTGAGGCGTGGCAACACATATGCTGCAATGGCATTGATGATACCGATACAGTACCGCAATTGTTTGTCCGTTCTGGAAGCTGTGATTCTCTACTGCCAGGGAAAGCTAAAACTCAGCAGCAATTTGAGAGTTCTGCTGTTTTGTTAATGATTTCTGAAGCAAATGGATATACAGCAGAAGCTGCAGAACCTTTTCACCAAGGTACAAATCTCTCTTTCCCTAGCTCTCTGAGTATGCAGTAGTATTGGTGGTATACTATACAGATTATAATGGGATCATAAGATTAGTTTTGGATTATGTTTTCTTCCCAATGTACAATCTGGTGCTTTAAAAACTGGGAAGACTCCAAACTGTCAAATTTGATGGTTTTAATACCAAACTGGCCTGGTGCTTTGATTGGGTGCTTAACTAGAGCCCCAAAGTTTATTCGAAAAAAAAAAAAGAAAAAAAATCGGTACGAATTGAATATTCAAAAAATTAATGCAATTATTAACGACACAAGAAAAAAACAAATATTAGTAATAGCAAATTTTGTTGAATGGGATCTCAAAATTTTATTATTAATTTTTTTAAGTGGTCGGTCTCTCTAAGAATCTTACAACTGTTAAGTAAATATAAAACATACCTAAATAAACTTAAAAAAAAAAAAGGAATAGCATTAAATTTATAACAGGCCAATCTTCCCTACATAACTAGGCCTTTAAAACCTCTCGGCAAAAGTTGACCCCAATATAATAGTCAGATTAAAAATTACAGGGCGCCTTTGTGTCAGAGGTTGGTCTCCTTGCACGATCTAGACCTCTTTTCAGACTTAGCACTTTCCTATTCATAAACATGCTTGATGCTATCCATGTAGTTCAGTTGTGGCAACTGATAGAAACTCCTGCAGAGGAATCGCATTGGGGCATTGTGAATAGTATTTGTCCCCCTGGCAGCGAAAACTATATTACAAAGTGGAAAGTAAATACTTGTACAAGATAGAAGAATGAACTCAAGGAATTTAGACAAGTTTTTTCTATAAGATTCAGAAAATTTAACTGCTTTGAGAAATGAACATGGAAATAATTCTTTCTACAGAAGAATAAAGGGATACAGCAACACCACTTTAAAGAAATTGAATTCACAAGCTCTACGTTTCAATGGAAAATAGAACCATGAAGTGAAGAACTAAGTGTTGCTTACACAGTTCAGGTTGTTTTCAATTCTGAATTCTCTCCCTTCTATTTGATAAAACTTAGTATTTAAGCCTGGAGCAGCCCTCCAAGCATAGGAAAATAATAAAGCATGAAATTCTACACGCACACACATTGTAGATAAAGTTGTAGGATGGGCTGAAAAACTCCATGCAACAGATTTTATACAAAACCTGACATAGTGTAATTTCCTACGACAATCACCCAGCAATTGAGTCTAAAGTGAGGATTTTGTAGAAGAAACATGGCCATTTATTTACTAAGCAAGCATTCCTCGCATGCAATCATGCTGTTGTAGGCTGCCATCAGGTCAGTTTAAGACCTGCAGAATTTGAATGTCTCTTACAGATTCTCTACTGGAAAAATGACTTGAGTTTTTCGAGTTCTCATTTGGTTTAGTTGCATCTTGTCTTATTTTCAGCTCCTCCGTCAAATACATTATTTATCATCTTTGCTGATGTTGTAACATTTTCTAGGAAAGCTTTGAGATTGTTGTGCGAAGAACCTCCGTCCTTCACAGCATCCAAAGCCAATCCACTCCACTTCTTAGCATTGCTCCTTATTTCCTGTCCTCTCTCCCCACTTCCAATTACCACTTCTAGACATCTCCTAATCTCTTCTGCTTCCACAATACCAACTTCATTCACTCTTGCTCTAACCCCATTCCTCCACACCTCTTCTATCATTTTCGCATTTGTTGTCTGATCAGCAAACTGTGGTAATCCCACAACAGGAATGCCAGCCACCAGGCTCTCCATTGTTGAGTTCCATCCGCAGTGCATAATACAACACCCTATTGACTCATGAGCAAGGACCTCCATCTGTGAACACCATGGAACTATCAACCCCTTTTCTTTGTTCACTTTTTCCCTTACCATCTCATCAAATTCTGTGTCTTTATTATCTGAAGGTCGGATTATCCACAAAAATGGCCTGCAAGTACCAATTAGACCAAGCAACATCTCTTCCATTTGATTTTTTTGCAACACAGCAATACTTCCAAATGAAATGTAAATAACTGACCTTTTTGGCTTTGAATTCAACCATTGAATGTATTCTGTAGATTTTTCAAATAAGTCACACCTACAGGATGTGTCTGATTGGTGGTTTTTGTCTAAAAGTGCAAATGGAATCAATGGTCCTATTGGGATTGGACTTATATTACCAATAGCTACGATTACTTCTTCTTCTAGGCAATCAAAAGTGTTAAGGAGCACCCATGGGCTGGGTTCTTGTTCTAGGACTTGGATATGATGTTGAAAAACAGGATTTAGTGATGAGTGCGGACCATTTGGTAAGAGAAAAGAAGGGATGTCTTCCGTTTCAAACGGTGGCAACCCAGGTACTTGTATAGAACTTGGAGGTTTATTTTCACTGCTGTTGTAAAGATCATATACACCACCATGTCGATTAAAGAAATGGTGACAGAGAGCTAGTGAAGTAGCAGACTGAATATAGAGGAGAGCAGAGGGAATTGACATGTACCGTGCAACATCAGCAGCCCAAGGGAGGATGAGAGTGTAGATTAGGAAGCTGACAGGATGACAATTTTTGGAGAAGGTCATGATGAGTTCAGTTAAAGTTTGGGAGCCAGCACGCTTGAGTTCTGACAGCATGTCTTGTGAATTGGTGGTATGTTTGATTCCATCATCAAATCCATCAGAGAAGGAGGCATAGTATAAGCCATCAAGAGATGGGAATGTTTTTATCTGAGTAAGGCCATGTACTGTGGTGGCAAAAGTCACCCTTGCTGCACCAGCTTGTCTTAGGTTCTTGGCAAGTTGGAGCATAGGATTTAAGTGGCCTTGGAAAGGACAGGTTATCAGAAGGAAGTGCTGGTTCTCCATGACTGTGGTGGTTTTGCTTCTGAGTGGCTAGTTTGATTTCGTTTATCAATGATGTTTATGTGCTTGTTTTTTATTGTAAGTTTGTACCCAAATTCAATAATTAATTTACCGTTAATCATTTGCACATATATGCCTTGTTGACTGTTGGTTCCACATGCAACTTGGCTATCAATTGAATCAAGGTTATTTATTGTCATCTTTGCAACTTGGATGCGCTTTGACAATGATGCTTTGCTTGGTATGAGCTGAAATATCAGTGAACAATGTTATTGTTGGAAGGTATTGTCCAGCCAGCCTCTAGTGCCCGGTTCTGATATCTTTGCTGATGTGGTTTTTTATATATGACGTTGAACTGTTCAAAGTCAGATTTTGGTTGAACCAGCAACCCATGTGATTCAAGACAGCAAGGATGCCCCTGTTCATTGACTGTTCGGTAAGGACTAACATGTTTTTCTATGTTTTGATACCTGAACCTGACAACCACACAGCATGATTCTTGTACACAAACAACATGAAATAGGTTTTGTACATTTTGTAAGTGGATGATACTACATGAAATGCAGAACGCAGTTCTTTTTAATGGAGGATACAGCATGGGAATGACTATGAGTTTCTTTTGTGGATGACATGTCTATGCCTTCTTTTCAAATTTCAGACTCAAACAGCTGTCATAGGCGGTATACAGATTATGGTAAACCGTAAGAACGGTTGTGACTTTTAGATATTCAGGGAGCAAACAAATTGTTTGGTATAATTCGCATTTTCGTATTCAGCTGCAGAATCCTGATTCAGTTGACTAACCCTATCCAACTTGAGCTTGGTTTAAGCACCTTGAACTCCATATGCCCATAAACTTCTTTTTTCGATCATAGAGTTTCTTTTGTTGTGGTTTGCCCCATTTTAGTACTGCAACTCTTGGATTGTCTTTTTCCCAGGACAAAACTTTGTGGTGCTGATCACTGAACTACTTGTTTTCAGAAAAATGATTCTGAAAAACTTGATTTCCTGTTGTTTGTTCTTGCTACATATTTTAAACTCTTCTTTCCAGTTTTTGCAGTTTTAAGCTTCTGTGAAATAGTTCCAGTGCGTAACATTTATACAAGTAAATATAGCCCATATCTCCCATTATTTTCCTTTCCTACATATTTTCTGTCAATTGTACCAGTTTATTCCTTCGTTAGAATTCTATTAATCAATAGGCATAATTCATTCTTGAAGCCCTAACAGCTTTTTTCTTGTATACATGTGTAGTCTTAATGATCACTGCAGTTGTAATTTGTAATGATATATGTACTGCGCACACCAGGAATTTGTGCAGGCAGCAAAGAACATTATATTTGGTCATCATCTTTACCTATCTGTAATGCATTTACTGTTGTAAAACGGAGAACAGTTATACTCTTTGATGCTGCTGCTTTTATATGGTTAGATTTGAAGAGCCTGTAAAATACCTTCTCATGGATTATATATTTTATATATGTTATTTTTGTCTGAATCTAGTTTTTAAAAAGACAAAAAATAAGTTGATGATCTCATATTTTTAAACTTCGTTATGCAATGAACCTAATTATATGTAAATCCAATGGGTTATCAGATCTAATATTTATATGTTCAATATCACGTCAAGCCTAAAAGAATACAGAACTTATGATCATTCTAGACCCTCATGTTAGGCCATAAGACTTTGATTTTTTTTTTTAATTTTTAACATAAAATCCAAACTTCTGACTATATAAAAAAGACGAATCTACATTTTATTAGCTATATTTTGCAATTAAAGATGGTTTCAGAAAGAGTTGACTCCCCTTCTTTTAGAATATCTAATTCAATTGCATTCAAATCTCGAGAGATGAGTACTTTAATAAATTTGAGGGTCAAAGTGTAAACCGAATCTAAGATCTAGCCACTTTTTTTTTTTTTTGTCTTTTCTTATTCAAATTTTAGTTTCCTCGTCGGCACAGGTTTAATTTCACCCCACTCTAGTATGCTCCTCTACTTCGTGTTTGACCTTCACGGCCATCACCTAAAATGATAGATAGCCCAATTAACCATATATAGGCCACCTTGATATCATAAGTTTTAAATTAATTAATTAATTAATTCCTTTTAGCTTCTTTCCTTTTCTTCTCTCTCCTTTTTATTAGAGAATTTTGCGTTGCTTTCACTTCAATTTCTCCTTGCATTTTAATATTTTCTCTTAGTGGTGATATCCAAACATCATGCATGATACTAAAAAAAAAAATATTGTGAAAGACAAGCTTTTAGCATAATATTACAAAAAACTAGAAATTAAACACAAGAGTATCTAACCTACAAATACATTATTAATTGTATGTTAATGAAAGATTGATTATACATGCATACCTAAATTATTGATGTGGTGAAAGATCGATTCATCACGCTCTTCTTTTAAAGGAAAATTAGATCAGGAAAAATTGACAACTAAATTACCATGAAAAACAAGGAGAAAAGTTAAAAAATATATGGGAGACGATGAATTTTTTGTTTTTTTTCAATAAGGATTGAGCTTAATATATATATATAAGAAGGGTTAGGTTGGCCTTATCGATGAAATCCCAAGTGCCATAGCGAACGGATACTTCTTTTTTATTCTTTGGTAGCTGAGATCAACAATTTTTTATTGACATTCGTCATTTTGGCATGCACTAGCTTCTCATTTCTTTATCCATATAAAACAAAACAAAAAATTAATATATTTTATAAGCAACTTAATGATGACTCAAGTATTTTTCCTTCAAAAACTAATATGAAATCTGTTGATTGATGTTCTATTGAGGTTAGATACTCTTGCGTTTAATTAATTTTCAATTTTGATAAATTAATTAATGAAAATATATACTGTTCGTTATTGATAAATTAATACAAACTCGGTATGGAGCCTACATATGATGAATATACTAAAAAAAAATAAAAATGTCATACTTCTTTCTCTTCCATGTATGAAAACCCCATGATTACAACACTACTAAGCTTTAGGTAACGTTTAAATAAGATTTTATATAGAACCGAAAAGACAGGTGCAATAAGCTATTAATAAAATGAATATAAGATAAATTTGTTTTTAACACTTTTTAAATTTTGAATGAATTTTTATATTTTTAAAATATATAAAATATATAAAATAAATATTCTCTATCCTCGTTGTCTATCTTTTATATTCCAAAATACTAACTAAACACTATTTTAAATTAGATTTAATTATTTTAATTTTTTTTGTTATTTAATTCAGTCATAAACCAAATTCGTTTCAGCATGCAAATAGTAAATTAATAAAGAAGAAAATGTAAGCAGCAAAACTAAGTGGAAGTGATGTAGCATTTGTTTCTTGATCAATCAAGATTAGTAAAGAGCATAAATTAATAAAGAAGAAAATGTAAGCAGCAAAACTAAGTGAAGTGATGTAGCATCTGTTTCTTGATCAATCAAGATTAGTAAAGAGCATAAATTAATTATCAAATTTTTGTTGATAAAAAAATACAATAACCCCAAAAGTTTAACCATATTGAGACAAAAGAAAATGAAAAATATAAAAGACAAATTAAGGAAAATATTTAAAAAAAGAAAAAGAAAAATCTCTCATTCTCATTATTCATGATTTGACAATATCTTTTTCAAAAAGAAAATAATTAAAGAGGGAGAGAGAAGAAAACTTCCTATAGCAAAGCCTGATAAAGAAATTAAATTATACTAGCAAATTAAAATCACCAAGAATTCTTCAATGGCTTCTCCAGCAAAGCTGTGAGGTACATTTCTCTAAGCTCTGCCCCACGATCAAGCTTTTTGCCTACCACCCACTTTAACTTAATGAATCCAATGGTCTCAATTAGTGGCTTGTAAACATCCAAAAATTGATCTTCCACACAGAAGAAATGATCGAGCCAAAACAGCCCACCAGGCCTAAGAACTCTATAGATATCAAACATCAAGAAATGAAGCAAAGTTGTAGGAATCCAGTTACTCAATACATGCATTGAGTGTACAATATCCAAAGTGTTGTCAAAGAATGGTAGCCTTTGTGATATGCTTATATACAAAGGCACAACGCCTCTTGAAGCAATGAAATTATTGAATGGACCATTCAAGTTCATTGAAGTTGTTATGATTGTTATGTTCCTTTCCTTCATTCGTACAGCAAATGTAGCCACACCACCACCAATGTCAAGCCCAATTCGGACTGTTCCAGGCTTCTTTGTTGCAAGAACTTCATCAATTGTGAAGTCAAGTGATCCTTCAATGACTTGTCTTGAAGCCCAACGATTCTTTTCTCTACCATGTAAATCAAAGCAATCCTTACAATCATCGAAACCCTTTTGAGTTTTCATTCTGTTGATGAGACATGTGTAGTCCTTGCAGGTATAAGCTGTCCAAACGACCGAAGAATTGGGTGGTGTAGTCCAAAGACTAGTAGGAAGAGGGTAGGGGTCAACATAGTCAGGCTGTGTCGCGGGGCGGCAACGGCGGCGAGGGAGAGGCTCACAGCCTTTGAGGAGGAGTTTCTGTGCAAGCAGTTCATCATCAGGACAGGATCCATTAACTTTGTAGGACATAAAACGACCAAGTTCATCAGGAAACCTAGTGCAGGCTTGGCCTACAGGAGGATAAAAGGTGTCAGAATCAAAATTTGTGTTGAAACCATACGGGAGTGCTTGGCCTGAAGTGAAGGCAAGAAATTCTGATGGAAGGTCTAATTGCGTGTCAGGATTTTCTGTGGCATCTGAGTCAGCAACACTGCTACTACTAATTTGAGTTAGTGTGGAGATGGAGGAGATGGGGTGAAGATAACAAAAGAAGGAAGAGTAGAAGGTGGAAGAGAGGAATAAAGTGAGGAGATTTGTGGACAAGAGTAGGACGAGGAAGAAGAGATTAGTGGAGAGAGATTTGGGTTTACGAGGGGAATCCATTTTGGTTTGCCTCTGCTGAAGATCACTTTGTCTAGAAGCTAATAGAATAGCGACTTGATGAGGTTTAGAGTAGGGAGTGGGCATGGTGTTTCTATCTGCCTATATGTGCCTACATCATGAAAAAAAAAATTGACTAGACCTACCTAACTAGTACACAAGTACCTGAACAAATAATCAAATAACATGGATCTAGGGTAAGCTCATTCATGTAACCCATCTGAATGTTTCCCTGAAGTAACAAGTTAACAACACATAATAATAATAAACTAGTGGAGCAGGTGCTGAACAGCATGCGATGCTGTATGAAGTCAAATATCATAAAATAGTTTGTTGTCTAGTTCTTGGAAAACTAAGATATGTGGAGTCCTAATGAAGTCATTCTACTTGTGAGTCCCAAGAAATAGCCCCATTAATGAGTTCTGTCCTCTTTCTTAGATGGAAATCTGGTGTTCTAAACTTCTAATTATGTTTTGCATATAACTTTTGTTGTTACAAGTTTAACGTGTGTGAATCTCACATGATTGATTCTAAGTGAAATTCCTCATGTAAAATAATTGTGAATCTTTTTTTTTTTTTTACAAAATATTACACTATTCACATTCAACTTTACCGCATCTATTTCAGAGTTAAAATTTAGAATACTTCTTTGAAGGCGACTAATCGGAAATGTATATGTAAAATATATGTTTTTCCATCTGATTTTTCATGTTATAATTAAGCAGGCAAATTTGAGACCAGGGCATGGGGAGATTAAAAAAAAAAAAAAAAAACTAGAAAGGTGCCACTGAATTCAACAATCAGCGCTAGCTAGCCTAATATTGAAATCCTTTTACTCGGAATCAGCTGATTTCTTAGAGGGAATGCACAAACACATCGGCAACATTCACATGCATACCCGGAACTTGTGCATCTGACCTAGAAAGCCATAGATCTTTCAAGTTTCTTTGCTTAATATTCATTCATTTACCGTAATCAATGCCCGTGTTTCCGTAGCACACACCAAATATTTTAGCACGAGTTGCAACGTTGATGGCATCATGGATTAGCAACTTGACAACATATTTTTTACCACTTGGTCTTTCAACGCTTTCATGAATTTAATGTTTAGATGAAGACGTTTGAATAACCCAAGATTTCCACAAACATATTATTTTCTTTTTAAAAAAAAATATTTAACCAATTATAAAATTTTAACATATAATATGCTCGGGAATAAAAAAATTTAAGTCTTTGGACAGTAAATAATTAATTAAATATTCACATCAATATTTCTTTCTCTGGAGTTCACAAAGTTGATAATTGGTAATAGAAAACCAAACACTTGTAAAATAATTTTTTTGTGAGATTTAGGGATATTTTGATGATAAAGTTAATAAATTTTATTAAAGAATTGTAATAAATAAAAAAATAAACTTTAAATTCTAAGAACAAGAGTATTTGTTATTATTTATGAATGATCAATGCTTTAAGAATAAGAGTATGAATACTTAGAGAATAGAAAAATATGAATATTTTACCTTGATGGTTCAAGGAGTATATATAGCCCTTGAACCTTGTTATGTTGCTTGAATGGAGGGGTTGAAGTGTTATTTCCTCCTGATAGCATTAATAAGAGATACATATCTCTTACACAACATTAATGAGAGATAGATATTTCTATATTCAGGTTGATGGAAATATAATAGGCTCATAGAAGACTTTTATACATCTAGGGGTGTAAAAAGATGATTATTATTGATTATTAACATTTTAGTGTTCAACAGCTGTAAGAATAAACAAACAAAGTCTCAAGACTCAATATGAGTATTATGATTGTTAGTTCCATAAGCATTTGAACTTAGAATGACCCCATGCCCAAAGGTGATAGATTTAACAACTTGTCATATCCATATATACTTAAGCTCAGCATACAAATGAACCCAAGAATATTGGGTCTGACATCTCGCCACACCCACACGTATTATGGCTCAGTACACAACTGAAACCAAGAATGTTTGGTTTGGCAGTTCACCAGATCCATATGTACTTGAGTTCAGCGTGCAACCAAACTCAAGGATGTTGGGTTTGGCATCTCACCGAACTCACATGTACTTGGGCTCAGCAAGTAGATAAACTTAAGGATGTTGAGTCTAGCAACTCACCAGACTCACGTGTATTTGAGTTTAACGTGTAGGTGAATTCAAGGATGTTAGGCCTAAAAGTAAACCAAACTCGTGTCATTTGGGCCTGACATCCTAATTAAGTATGTTGGGTTATTAACATGCTTTTGAGCTTTTTAAATGCAGGCTAAAGCAAAAATAACATATATAAAATATATTAATCTTCCATAACCCCTTAAGTCTTTGTGTATTAAATATGCAAAGATTTGAAAGGTTATCAGTCTTTGTGTATTAAATATGCAAAGATTTGAAAGGTTATCAAATGTAATGAGAGATTTTTTATCTTCTTTGTGAGATTTGATTGTCCTAAGTAGAACTATTGAGATTCTTGTGGCTAGATGACTCGTCTTTATTAAAAGAGATGATCAGATAGCTTATCTTTGTTAAAAGTGGAGTTGAAGTGGATCTTCGATATAGAATGTTATTGATGATGTAATACCTTGTTTTTCACCTAGTTAAACGGATGACTTCATTTCTAATTGAGAGTAATTTCTTTATAAACAGGTAATGCATGATTAGGGTTCTTCAATCTTTCTTATTATTTATGTGAATAATCACAAGCTTTTTTTCATTCATATTTTGTTTTTTCAAACTTCAACCCAGACATCCAAACATGGATCTACATGATTGGAGCTTGCTAACTTAGATAGAAAATTCATCAAAGTTTATAAGGTTAGTTTATAATACTGATAGACTACACATAATATGTTATTGTTGAATTTCAAATTATCATGGATTTTCAAATTTTAATGTGGATAATTTATTTTTTATTCCATTAGAATAATGGATTTAGTTTTAATATATAGAAATTAATGTGAGGATACTTTTGATAGTAAAACATAAAAAAAAAATTGGTTATAAAACTCGACTCTGACCCGGCAGGGAGACCCTGGACTCAGCTACTGGTTCGAGCAGATTTTTTTTAAGAAATTCAACTTGGTCGATATGCTAAAAATCAAATTTGACTTTAAAAAAGTTTAAAATAATATCATTTTATTTTTTTAAAAAAAATAAATCAACTTGGGTTTACATCTTCAACCCAGGACACTATTATTTTCTAGTAAATAACGGTACTAATTACTCAGTAATCACTTCCTGGACACTATTATTATCTAGTAAAAACTTTCTGTGGCTTTGCTATTCTTTGGCTATTGATCAACCTTTTTCACCACTGATGACTCATGTAACTCTTATTGTGTTCTGTTATTCTTTTCGGATACTTTTGCATTTATTTAGACATCTTTAGGATCTCGAAAGTCTTTTTGTTGAAATATTTTATGCTTTGGTGCATTTTGATTAAAAAAAAAATATATAAAAAAATGAAGGCATTGAATGCATCGTCATCGTTGTTGTAACCCACTTTTGGGTCCCCCCCATAAAAATAAAAATATATAGCCGGAAGAATTTAGAAAAAATAATAAAAGGTGGGAGCGCTCAGAAAGAATCAGAAAAAATTGATTAAGGAGGTTCAGAAATGCAAGGAGTGATTTTACCGTATATATTTGACTGAGGAGAGCCCTGTCGGAAGAGAAAATTTAATTTGAAGAGAAAAGGGCCAAAATTGGATGTTTATGGACTCAATTGGATTTTATTGAAGGTTTATTTGAATTTATAGAGGTTTTGATTGCAAGGAAAATTGAGTTTTAAGTCAATTTAGGCTTTAATTGGAAGAAATTAAAGTTCTGGGGTCAAATTATAATTTTTGAGGGTTGAATTGGTTAAATCAAGGGCCTAATTGCATACATAATTAAAAATAAGGGTCAATTAGGGACTTAATTAAAGAAATCCGAAACCAAGGACCAAATTGGAAAAGGCGCGTAACTCTGGGGCCAAAGATGAAGTTACGCCGGGACTAAATTGCATCAAATCAGAAGTTTTAGGGTCAATTAGGGAATAATATTGAACGAAACTGAAAGTCGGAGGACTAGATTGAAAATTGGCAAAGAAATCCCTATTTTTAGCAAAACGGCACCGTTTTGCATTTTTTTGGGCAGGAACTGTTCATTTTCTTCCCCACCGAGCTGCCCGAGTGGCCGACTTCCAGGCGTGTTTTCTGCCTCGTTTGGCCCCCAAATCCGACAAAGAATGCACCAACATGTCGACATGAACCCCCTTTATCCCGGAGAATGGTCCGGTCGGGTTGAAAAAGTTAGAAACGGGTCCGTTCATTGGCCCGAAGTGGCCACCTCGGGCAGTTCACAGCCTGGAGCTGCCACATTTGGCAGCTCGAGGTGCACACTTTGAGCCAACGGTTGAGATGCTTCCCAACTGAATCAAGGGCTGTAATTTTTCCACAACGTAGACAAGATTGCCCTCTTCCACTTCCTATAAATAGAGTCGGATTTGATGATCTGGGGGGGGAGAAATTCAGGTCCAAAGTCAGCCAAAAAACCAGCATTTTCGCCCAATTTCTGCAGATTTTTCTTCTTCTTTCTTCCTCTGCCACAGGAAACCGACACCGTCTTCCTCCAACTCCACCGCTGCAACCACCGGAACCAACTCATCACAGCAGCCACAAACCCTTCAGCCAAGCGAACAGCGGGGGGAGACGTTAGAGACAGGAGGCAGAAGGGAAAGAAAAACACACATAAAAAAATAAACCGAGGAAGAACGAACAAGAAAAAGGAGAAACAGGGGCAACATGAGGGAATAAAGGCTGAAAAAAATACACAGGAGCCAGACCAAGCAAGAAGAACCCGGCGTGAGAAAAATAAGAAGAAAACACATCACCATCAGCTTCACCTTTCTACAACACCATCCGCAAGAACCAGCGGCAGCAGAGCAAGGAATCGGTAACAAGAAAGGAGACGAAGAGAAAGACAGAGACCAACACCAGTGTTACCAGCGTTCGCCATCATCTCCAGAATCAGTGATAACCGTTTGTGCGGGAGGACTGCAGCATCATCATCTTCGCCCGTCAGCTATCAGGTAAGCTTCTGCATTCTTTCCACTTTTGCAAATTTAATTACCCGGTTACTGTGCATGTGTACAGTAACCGGCTAATTAATTAACGGGTTACTGTTCACCTGTACAGTGAACAGTAACCAGTCATGTGGTTTTGGGCTGGGCTGAGTCCAGCCCTGTAGGAAGTAGGCCCAATTTATGTTGGGCTGATTTCGGCCCAGTTTCCTTTTAGGCCGGGTTTGGACCGTTCGAACAAAAATTCTTGAAAAAAATTATTTCAATAAATATATGATTTTATGTAATTTTATTACTGTATTTTGACCAATATCGGTTTGTGTTTTTATACTGTAAAGATACAAATCCGGTATTAAAATACCCGGTTTTAGTCAAGTCTTCAAAAAAAAAAGTTTTGTTTTCATGCATACGGCCTAGTCTCTCCAATATATATATATATATATATAAATATTATAACATCATATTTTCACACAACAAAGGAAATTTCAAAACAATATATGTATTAGCATGCATTTTGGCTTTAATAACCAGTTTATTCAAGCCATGAGAACTAGGCCAATATTTCAAAAATTCTAAAAAAATCTTTTTGTCTTCTTTTAGTATGTGGGATTACGAATTTATACGTAAAACGTATTCCTGATTAAATATGTTTTTTTACATTGACATTAGAACGATTAGGCTTTACCCGATAAGATAAGGATCTCCTTATTGAGGAGGACTTTTCTTGAACCATAGACGGACCAACAACTAGGAAACACAACGAGACCTTGAATCTTATCAGACAGTTAAACAATGCAGCTTACCTTAGGTAGGGCGTATTTGGGGTGCTAATACCTTCCCTTTACGCAACCAGTCCCCGTACCCAATCTCTAAGACCAGTTAGGGTTCCTAGTGACCAAAATACTAGGTGGCGACTCCCATTCCATTTCCTACCAACAAAAGACAATATTTTTTTGTCTCCCCACATTTGTCAAATAGATACCACACCTATCCTAGATTTTAAAAGTGGAATATTCGCCGCGACGCCGCGCACCCGCGACAGAATGGCGACTCCACTGGGGACCTTGTGGACTAAGCTTTGTTTTTGTCTGATTTGTTTTTGTTTTCGTGTGTTTTTGATATACCTTTTCTTTTGTTATTTGCTTATATGCTTTAAACATTTTTTACACATATTGTTCATGCATTTGTATAGAACCGTCTCATGCATCTTATAAAACTGTCACATGCATCACATACTTTGATTTTGAGAAGCACACACAAGCTTTAAGTTAGGTGGGGGAGTAGCGATCTGCCCTATGACTATTGGTCAGGGTTCAGATGCGTGAAACACCCAACTCATATCTGAGTGCCTGCTCGGTAATGGTGGGTATACTTACCTTAACTATTCCTTGCAACGCCCCCATACTGTCTTTACGAAGAACGTCACTGGGCAGATATGAGACCCTTCAAGACTAGATAGAAAACCTACCCGCTCTCACGTAATACATAGAACTTGTCCTTAGGATATCTATCTTACGTTCATTCGCATCATGATTAATAATGTTAAATTCATCAATCCAGGTTTTTGAGCCGAAATCATGACTAAGTACCTATCTTTCCAAGAGTTTGGGCAAGAATCTGAGTTGATTCAAGTAGCTGAAGGAAAATGCCCAAGAATCGATACTAGTAGGTTGCCTTGCATTACCAAGATAAATCACATGGTAAACGACTTGGGGAAGTTAGTGTCTATTATGGAATGTATTGATGAGACTATTTTCGAAAGACGATATGGGAGAATTGCACAACTAATGAGGTTACCCGTACAAGCAGCAGCAATTAAAGCACTACTGAATTTTTGGGATCCTAGTTATCGGAGTTTTACCTTTGGGAACATTGATATGACGCCGACTTTGGAGGAATATGAAAGGATTCTAGATTTTCCAAACAACAGCCACAGGATCTACCTAAGGCGAAGATTTGAAGACACAGCTTCAGAAGTAGTCAGTTTATTAGGCTTGGGAAAGATCAGCCAATGTAGAGTCGCCGAGGGGGGTTTCAAATGGAAGGTCATTGAAGCCCGAATGAAGAAAAATGCTGAAGAAGGCAAGTTGGGAGAGGAACGATACAGGTTGGTGGCCTTCGCCATTTTTGGGCTAGTATTATTCCCTTCCGAGATCGGAGTCATCAGTTTGGAAGCAGCAATGTCTTCGTAGAATACGAGCGTGACCGGATCAATCCATCGTCAGCCATTTTGGGAGAAACCATGCTATCCCTCAACCACTGTAGAACACATGGAAAAGGAGCCATGAGATGTTGCATCCCCATGTTGTATTTATGGATTATCAGTCATATCGAAACACCAAGGGACATTTTTAACAACTTTTGGTGGTTTGACCTTCGACCGTTAAAGGTTACCATGGATGAGACTTGGAAGAATTGGGATGAGAAAGCATGGATAGATAAATATGCAGCATTGCCAAGAAGCAACTTCAAATGGAAAGCACCATGGATGAACAACGCCATCTGCACAATGAGCTGTGGAAGCAAGATATGGGTTCCTTTGATTGGTGTAACCGGGTACATCAGTTACGCACCCGCCTTAGTAACAAGGCAGTTGGGTGGAATGCAGTATGCACCAAGAACTCTGGGGTTAGCTGATTTCGTCGGTTTATTCAAGCACCAACCTTTCCTCGAGGAGATGGAACTTATCCGACAAGATTGGGAAAGACCCCTGATGGTGAAAAGGCAAGAAGGGAGCACATTTGAAACATCATTCAGCCAGAACTATGCAGTTTGGAGGAACGAAGAGCTTTCTGAAGTGAGGGATTTCTCAACACCAAAACATCCTGAATCCATAATTGAGCAACAAAAAAGGAAAAGGACTGATATTGAGGAAGAGTTGAGAAAGCAGCTAGAACAATGTAGAATCGATCTCAGCAAGAGCAAAGGGCAGCAACGACAGTTAGAAAATCAATTAGAAGAAGAAAACACGATGAGGGTTTTTTTTTGAACCAGCAGTTGGAAAAACAGGATAAACAATTAATGTCCTTAAAGGAGTGGCAGAAAAAGGCCGAGGTAGCTGAAGAAATAACAAAAGCGGTTCAGGCTGAGTTAAGGGATCGAATAACTGAGTATGATGAGCTGTCTAACAAAAACGAGCTCATACAAAAAGAGTTGGCTAAGGTTAAGAGATCAACCAAAGGCAAGATGAGTGTCGATAAAGAGATGATGGATTCCTTGAAAAAGGGAAGGAGCCTGCTTTTAAAGAAGGTAGAAGTTGAAAAAGAGAAAAATCGGCTAGCCCATTTCGACATAGAAGAGGAAAGAAGGATCAGAGCTCAATATATGATGCAATTGGAGGAAGAGAGAAGTTCAAGAAAGGCGGCAGAGTCTGATATGAGAGATTACCAGAAGAGAGCCGAGTCTTCGAAAGGAAGGATGATGGCTTTACAATCGAAGATGGAGATACGAGAAGAAGAGTTAAAAGAGATGAGAAGCCACTACTTCGAGATGGAAGAGGAGCTCAGTAAGGCTAAGCAAGAGCGTCAAGAATGTCAAGACTACATGGACAGCTTTACAGTTCAAATTAACTCCAAAATAGCCGAGCTGGATATCGAAAAGGAAGAACTACAGAGGGTAAGGGATAAGTTGGCCCGGTCAGAGGATATGGTCCGAGTGTTGGAAAGAAGTAATGAAGCCCTAGGAGCCAGCAACGAAGTGATAATTGCAAATAACATCGTTTTCCATGATAAGATAAGGCACATAACGAAGCAGGTCGAGCAAGCAGCCCGCTATGCAGAAAGATTGCAACAACAAGCTACCCAAGTTGGAAATGATGCTTCAAAGTACCGAGAATATATGGCGGCCATCACCTGTTTTATTGGGGATTTAGCTAATAGAGGAAATGCCTTTTAAGGGTAGCAGTGTATGGCGCCCTGTTTTGTAATCATTGTATGAACGACTTCTATTTATAAGAAGGCCATGACCTATCTTTCTTTCTGATGTGTTTGGTAAGCTACTATGATAAAGAACTTGGCAAACCCTCCTTTACAGTAATCGGGTCAACTCAGAAATCTTGCCTAAAGGATTACGAAAGTCATGAGTCGGCTCTAAAATAAACATTGCACGAGCATCATATTTTCATCAAGCATTCATGTTTAACACATCATATGCACGCCAGATCGTGAAACATAGGTCCTACATCCAAAATCCACAACACCCGGGCTAGATCGAGGATGGAGAACGAAGAAAGAGCTCATTTAGAGTCACATTATCAAACCGAGTTGGAGTCCGTGAAAAATGAAGTTTCTCGGCTGACTGATTTACTGGAGCAGCTTCTGAGAGCTAAGAACGGGGAGGGAACATCAGCACAACAGCCTGAAGAAGCGCCAGCAGCTCACATCCCTCAAACATCTCAAAACCAGGGGGCAAACTCGGCCAATGAACAACATTTTGTGCCTATCACCCCTATCCAGCCAACTCATGCTCCAATCACTGTGGACTTAACAACGGAGGGAGTCCCGGATAATAGGTCTCCAAGTATGATGGACCAAGACAAGCTATTTGCTCTAGAAGAAAGATTAAGGGCAATTGAGGGCAATGACTGGTTTGACCCTATGCGAGCAGCTGAAGTATGTTTGGTACCAAACATCGTGGTGCCAAAAGATTTTCGAATACCAGAGTTCATTAAGTATACCGGTTTGGAATGCCCAAACACTCACCTTCGATCCTACTGCAATAAAATGGCGGAAGTAATCCGTGATGATAAATTGCTAATCTATTTCTTTCAAGATAGCCTAGCAGGATCCGCTTTAAGCTGGTACATGAGGTTAGATAGCATCAGGATCAAGAGCTGGAGAGACTTGGTGGAGGCTTTCCTCAAACAGTACAAGTTTAACATGGAAATCGCTCCTGATCGAACAAGTCTAATGGCAATGGAGAAAAAGAGCCAGGAGTCGGTAAGGGCTTATGCGTAAAGATGGAGGGATGAGGCAATGCATGTCCAACCCCCTTTGATAGAAACGGAAATGGTGAGCTTGTTTGCCAATACCTTTAAGGCACCTTATTATGAGCACCTGATGGGTAGTTCCTCTCAACATTTCTATGATGCGGTACTCATAGCTGAAAGAATAGAACAAGGGATCAAAGCTGGGCGAATAGCGATGCCAGTGGAAAAGAAGGGTTTTATTGGAAGAAAGAGAGAAGGCGATGTTAACAACTTGGAAGGCGGGTATAAGGGCAAGAAAGTAGATTCCCACAATCCACAAGTACCTACCTCTCAATTCTCACACATGAACTTTAACCAACCTTTTTCCCCTAATCAACCAAATAACCAGTCAAACAACCAAAATCACTACCAAAGACCCTATATAAGATACCCTGCAGAACAACTACCGCCACTACCCATGCCTTTGAAGGACATGTACACTAAACTTTTGAGCATTGGGCACATCGCTCCTATCCCTACACTACCATTACAACCACCATTCCCAATTTGGTACAAGCCCGAGTTAACTTGTGAGTACCATGTGGGTAATCCCGGGCATGGGATTGAAACCTGTTATGCTTTCAAGAAAAGATTGTTGGAGCTTATTAAGATAGGATGGGTATCCTTTGAGGACAAGCCCAATATTAATTCAAACCCGTTGCCTAAACATGCCTCAAGTAGTAGTGGAATAGGCATGATAGAAGTTGGAAATCAATGCAAGGTGTTGAAGGTGTCTATGGAAAAGATGTACGACATGTTAGTACGATCAGGATTTCTAGAGGCAAATGTGGAAAGCCATCCGGCGGAAGGTGGTTATTGTGAGTTCCATGGAAGAGATGGACACCATGTTGAAGATTGCATCGAGTTTTGTGAAATGATTGCAAAAATGTTAAAAATGGGGCAATTGAGAATTGAACCCATGGAGAGTAGGGGTGAGGTGAGTATGATGGAAGGTCAGGACGAGAAGTTCCAGAACTGGGTGACCCAAGAAGCTCCAGTTGTTTTCAAAATGTAAACCAACTTTGTTTGCCTTAACATGCTTTTGTCATTGCTTATGTTTTCTTTTATTTCCTCTAGTTGACAATCAAGGCTCATGATGTCAGCTAGATTTTGTTTGTCATGGAGCCCACCTTTTCTTTAAATAAATTGTGAGATCATGCTGTCATGGAGCCCACCTTTTCTTTAAATAAATTGTGAGATCATGCACTTTTCACAAATTGCTTTCTTTGTTATGCATTTACACCAAACACTTCCCGCTTTCAGGAATCCTGAAAGCGGATCTCCTACAACATCACATATATTTAGCATCAAGAATAAATGGCCAAACTTGAACGAACATGTGATAGCTATGGAAGAAGAAGAGTGGGATGAAAGCAATATCAGTGAATTCACCAAGCTAGTAGAACAGCAGGAACATACTTGGAAACCTGCCGCAGAGGAACTCGAAACCATCAATGTAGGTTGTGATCAGTTCAAGAAGGAGTTGAAAATAGGTACCCTAATTACTTCTGGACTAAGGACAAAAATGGTCGCCCTATTACAGGAATATACAGATGTCTTTGCTTGGTCTTATGAAGATATGCCAGGTTTGGATACAAATATTGTAGTACACAAGATACCGTTGGAAGAAGGTTGTAAGCCGGTCAAGCAGAAGCTGAGGAGGGCCCACCCGGATGTCTGGATGAAGGTCAAGACAGAACTCGAGAAGCAATGGGATGCTGGCTTTCTAGAAGTAGTTAGGTATCCACAATGGGTATCTAACATTGTTGTGGTGCCTAAGAAGGAAAGGAAGATTAGAGTGTGCGTAAAGCTAGTCCCAAGGATGATTTTCCTCTACCACACATAGATGTTTTAGTGGACAACGCTGCCCGGAGTTCCACATATTCCTTTGATGGATGGTTTTTCAGGATACAACCAGATAAAAATGGCTCCGGAGGATAAGGTGAAAACAACTTTTGTCACTACCTGGAGATGATCAAAGCAAATGGGCACCGAATTACGAGGGTCTTTACGTAGTAAAAAAGGCATTCTCAGGAGGAGTGCTGAAGTTGGCTAGAATGGATGGAGAAGACCTAGCTCGACCTGTGAATTCTGACTCTGTAAAAAGATATTATGCTTGATGCAAGCTCCTAAATCAATAAAGCAAAGTTTGGCCATTTGACTTCTTTCTCTTTTGCATTGATCTCACAACAATCATTTTTGCATTAATCTCAACAGTGCATGTCTTGTTGTTATCGCACCTAAAAAGTTTAGCATCGGCTGAACGAATTTCTTCTCTATACAAAAGCCTAGACTAAAATCACACCCCTACACTGGGGGCAATAAGAGATTTTTTTCATGAAAAGTTTTACTTATTTAAAATGTACGGAAGCCTATAGATTTGAAAACCAAGCTAAAGCATTTGACAAAAGCTTGACAAAGAGGCAATGACAAATCATACATTTTGGGAAAAGGACTACTCGAAGAAAATCAGAGACAACACGAGAGATGAATCCAGCATACGACTTCAAAAGCAAGCTCAAGCAAGAGGGAGTCTCACGAACTAGAAGAAGAGGATGGGGGCCTATGTTTCAAAACCAGGTACGAATGCATGCATGGCATCTAATCATAAATCATTGCATATATGCTTTCTGGATCATTACAGGAGGAGTTCTTAATACATTCCAGCAAGATTGGAGACGAAGAAAGAATCATAGTGGGTGATAGCAAAGAACTACGGTTTCGAACCATAGTGGTTTCTGGAACAACAAGAAGAACAAGAAAAAGAGAGAAAATGAAAAGTTTTGAACCCTGCCATCAGGAAGAACAACATCGTATTTCAGCTTTGAATAAAAGGAATCGCCAGATGGGATTCCAAGATTGAAGGAGATCGCCAGAAGGGATCTTGTATTTCGCTATTTAGAGGTCGCCAGATGGGACCTCATATTTCATATTTCAGCTTTGAATAAAAGGAATCGCCATATGGGATTCCAAGATTGAAGGAGATCGCCAGAAGGGATCTCATATTTCGCTATTTGGAGGTCGCCAGATGGGACCTCCTATTTCGTTTGAATAAAAGGAATCGCCAGATGGGATTCCAAGATTGAAGGAGATCGCCAGAAGGGATCTCGTGTTTCGCTATTCGGAGGTCGCCAGATGGGATCCCGTATTACATGTTGAATAAAAGGAATCGCCAGATGGGATTCCAAGATTGAAGGAGATCGCCAGAAGGGATCTCGTGTTTCACTATTTAGAGGTCGCCAGATGGGACCTCGTTTTTTCATAAAAGGAATCGCCAGATGGGATTCAAAGTTAAAGGAGATCGCCAGAAGGGATCTCGTGTTTCGCTATTCGGAGGTCGCCAGATGGGACCCCGTATTACATGTTGAATAAAAGGAATCGCCAGATGGGATTCCAAGATTGAAGGAGATCGCCAGAAGGGATCTCGTGTTTCACTATTTAGAGGTCGCCAGATGGGACCTCGTTTTTTCATAAAAGGAATCGCCAGATGGGATTCAAAGTTAAAGGAGATCGCCAGAAGGGATCTCGTGTTTCGCTATTCGGAGGTCGCCAGATGGGACCCCGTATTACATGTTGAATAAAAGGAATCGCCAGATGGGATTCCAAGATTGAAGGAGATCGCCAGAAGGGATCTCATGTTTCACTATTTGGAGGTCGCCAGATGGGACCTCGTTTTTTCATAAAAGGAATCGCCAGATGGGATTCCAAGTTAAAGGAGATCGCCAGAAGGGATCTCATGTTTCGCTATTTGGAGGTCGCCAAATGGGACCTCGTTCTTTTTCATAAAAGGAATCGCCAGATGGGATTCCAAGTTAAAGGAGATCGCCAGAAGGGATCTCGTGTTTCGCTATTCGGAGGTCGCCAGATGGGACCCTGTATTACATGTTGAATAAAAGGAATCGCCAGATGGGATTCCAAGTTGATTAAAAGAGATCGCCAGAAGGGATCTCGTGTTTCGCTATTTGGAGGTCGCCAGATGGGACCCCGTATTACATGTTGAATAAAGGAATCGCCAGATGGGATTCCAAGTTGTTTAAAGGAGATCGCCAGAAGGGATCTCATGTTTCGCTATTTGGAGGTCGCCAGATGGGACCTCGTATTACATGTTGAACAAAAGAAAGAATCGCCAGATGGGATTCCAAGTTGAATAAAGGAGATCGCCAGAAGGGATCTCACATTTCGCTATTTGGAGGTCGCCAGATGGGACCCCATTTTTCGTTTGAATAAAAGGAATCGCCAGATGGGATTCCAAGTTGAAGGAGATCGCCAGAAGGGATCTCGTGTTTCGCTATTTGGAGGTCGCTAGATGGGACCTCGTATTTTCATGTTGGTAAAAAAAAAAAGAAAAAGAGAGGGGGAATCGCCAGATGGGATTCCAAGTTGATTAAAGGAGATCACCAGAAGGGATCTTGTATTTTGATATTGGGCAAAGGAGGTCGCTAGAAGGGACCTCATATTTCATTTTTTGTTGAAATGGAATCGCCAGATGGGATTCCAAGTTGAGACTGCTATAAGAGACAAGTATCAGATCAATCAAGCTTCAACAAGATCAGTTCCAGGAGTTCTATTTTGGGTTCATCTTTATAAAACTTACTGCGCAAAACCCCTGCTCCGTAAGCATTATAAAGAGGGGGCATCTGTTGTAACCCACTTTTGGGTCCCCCCCATAAAAATAAAAATATATAGCCGGAAGAATTTAGAAAAAATAATAAAAGGTGGGAGCGCTCAGAAAGAATCAGAAAAAATTGATTAAGGAGGTTCAGAAATGCAAGGAGTGATTTTACCGTATATATTTGACTGAGGAGAGCCCTGTCGGAAGAGAAAATTTAATTTGAAGAGAAAAGGGCCAAAATTGGATGTTTATGGACTCAATTGGATTTTATTGAAGGTTTATTTGAATTTATAGAGGTTTTGATTGCAAGGAAAATTGAGTTTTAAGTCAATTTAGGCTTTAATTGGAAGAAATTAAAGTTCTGGGGTCAAATTATAATTTTTGAGGGTTGAATTGGTTAAATCAAGGGCCTAATTGCATACATAATTAAAAATAAGGGTCAATTAGGGACTTAATTAAAGAAATCCGAAACCAAGGACCAAATTGGAAAAGGCGCGTAACTCTGGGGCCAAAGATGAAGTTACGCCGGGACTAAATTGCATCAAATCAGAAGTTTTAGGGTCAATTAGGGAATAATATTGAACGAAACTGAAAGTCGGAGGACTAGATTGAAAATTGGCAAAGAAATCCCTATTTTTAGCAAAACGGCACCGTTTTGCATTTTTTTGGGCAGGAACTGTTCATTTTCTTCCCCACCGAGCTGCCCGAGTGGCCGACTTCCAGGCGTGTTTTCTGCCTCGTTTGGCCCCCAAATCCGACAAAGAATGCACCAACATGTCGACATGAACCCCCTTTATCCCGGAGAATGGTCCGGTCGGGTTGAAAAAGTTAGAAACGGGTCCGTTCATTGGCCCGAAGTGGCCACCTCGGGCAGTTCACAGCCTGGAGCTGCCACATTTGGCAGCTCGAGGTGCACACTTTGAGCCAACGGTTGAGATGCTTCCCAACTGAATCAAGGGCTGTAATTTTTCCACAACGTAGACAAGATTGCCCTCTTCCACTTCCTATAAATAGAGTCGGATTTGATGATCTGGGGGGGGAGAAATTCAGGTCCAAAGTCAGCCAAAAAACCAGCATTTTCGCCCAATTTCTGCAGATTTTTCTTCTTCTTTCTTCCTCTGCCACAGGAAACCGACACCGTCTTCCTCCAACTCCACCGCTGCAACCACCGGAACCAACTCATCACAGCAGCCACAAACCCTTCAGCCAAGCGAACAGCGGGGGGAGACGTTAGAGACAGGAGGCAGAAGGGAAAGAAAAACACACATAAAAAAATAAACCGAGGAAGAACGAACAAGAAAAAGGAGAAACAGGGGCAACATGAGGGAATAAAGGCTGAAAAAAATACACAGGAGCCAGACCAAGCAAGAAGAACCCGGCGTGAGAAAAATAAGAAGAAAACACATCACCATCAGCTTCACCTTTCTACAACACCATCCGCAAGAACCAGCGGCAGCAGAGCAAGGAATCGGTAACAAGAAAGGAGACGAAGAGAAAGACAGAGACCAACACCAGTGTTACCAGCGTTCGCCATCATCTCCAGAATCAGTGATAACCGTTTGTGCGGGAGGACTGCAGCATCATCATCTTCGCCCGTCAGCTATCAGGTAAGCTTCTGCATTCTTTCCACTTTTGCAAATTTAATTACCCGGTTACTGTGCATGTGTACAGTAACCGGCTAATTAATTAACGGGTTACTGTTCACCTGTACAGTGAACAGTAACCAGTCATGTGGTTTTGGGCTGGGCTGAGTCCAGCCCTGTAGGAAGTAGGCCCAATTTATGTTGGGCTGATTTCGGCCCAGTTTCCTTTTAGGCCGGGTTTGGACCGTTCGAACAAAAATTCTTGAAAAAAATTATTTCAATAAATATATGATTTTATGTAATTTTATTACTGTATTTTGACCAATATCGGTTTGTGTTTTTATACTGTAAAGATACAAATCCGGTATTAAAATACCCGGTTTTAGTCAAGTCTTCAAAAAAAAAAGTTTTGTTTTCATGCATACGGCCTAGTCTCTCCAATATATATATATATATATATAAATATTATAACATCATATTTTCACACAACAAAGGAAATTTCAAAACAATATATGTATTAGCATGCATTTTGGCTTTAATAACCAGTTTATTCAAGCCATGAGAACTAGGCCAATATTTCAAAAATTCTAAAAAAATCTTTTTGTCTTCTTTTAGTATGTGGGATTACGAATTTATACGTAAAACGTATTCCTGATTAAATATGTTTTTTTACATTGACATTAGAACGATTAGGCTTTACCCGATAAGATAAGGATCTCCTTATTGAGGAGGACTTTTCTTGAACCATAGACGGACCAACAACTAGGAAACACAACGAGACCTTGAATCTTATCAGACAGTTAAACAATGCAGCTTACCTTAGGTAGGGCGTATTTGGGGTGCTAATACCTTCCCTTTACGCAACCAGTCCCCGTACCCAATCTCTAAGACCAGTTAGGGTTCCTAGTGACCAAAATACTAGGTGGCGACTCCCATTCCATTTCCTACCAACAAAAGACAATATTTTTTTGTCTCCCCACATTTGTCAAATAGATACCACACCTATCCTAGATTTTAAAAGTGGAATATTCGCCGCGACGCCGCGCACCCGCGACAATCGTATACATCTTGCTTGGAACAAGAGCAGATATTTTCTATATATACTTGGCACTCATGTACATCCTGCTAGTCATCTCATGCGTTTAGATAATCATAGTCTTACTGATTGAGAATTGTTCATTGTGATGTCCAACTTTCATGAAAAATAAACATCCCAAGTAGGTTTTAAATTTGCAGTATTCCTGATATTTCCCACCAATAGGCTAAAAATACTCGGTATTCTGTATTATTTTGCTGAGCCTTGCTTCATCTATGTCTATGGTTTTGTGCGTGCATCCTTTGCCATTTGTGGTTTTTGCAATTCTGGTTCCGACAAAAGGACTTATCCTTAAAAAAAAAGAGAATATTTTCATTTAAATGTTTTCTCTTCTTTTTTGTAAATAGACCAAGAAAATAACTATTAGGATATTAGTAGTTATGAATTAAGTAAAGGAGAGGGAAACCCATCTCTTTCTTAATTTCTCTTATAATATTTGAGTTTATTGTTTCGAAAATGCCTTTTTTTCTAATCAAAACTTCGCATTTCATCTATTTCTACCTTTTCTATTTTTCAACTAATAAAGTGAATTGAAATAGAACATAGAACTCACGAAAAAAAACTCAGGTACAAATGGATTTTAAAAAACACAAGGAGGCAATATAAAGTTTTTGAAACTAAGACTAATTAATTAGATTCTTAAACTACAGGGACTAAGTTACAATTCACTCTATAACTATGCCATCACCTTTGTCACTGTTGTAAGTGAAAAAAAAAACATAAAAAACCCTTAGCAATGCATGGCCACCGGCCTACCTGCTATTCGACAAGGGCATTTACTTATTACAACGACGATCTCTACTCCACAAAAAAACAACGAGGAATAAGATTGGTACCTCAAGCCCTAACCTACTCCAGCCAGCCTGCCAAATATGACTAACATGCTAGACAGCTAGAGATCTTAATCTAAAGTTCAGAGGAAAATATTAGTTTGACTAATATATAAACTACTACATATTTCGTCATGATTTAGATTAAAGAAAGAAAGAAAGAAAGAAAATACCTACTAGGGGTTTGATTTTCATAAATCTGAGGTTTGCTTATTTGAATATTTTGATTATCCTATGATAGATAATAGCAGAGTTATTTTTTTATGATTTTATTTGGTAATGCTTGGTTTTTATGTCGAAATAAAAGAAAAGGAACTCTTTTGAAATAACAAAAATTCATTCACCTTTAATTTATAATTTATGTATATATCTTCATTTCTTTATTTTTTTTATTTAGATGTTCTGTAATAATAATAGCCTAAAATACGATTGAGAAATGTGTCTTCGATACGTTGTTAAGATTGGAAGATAGAGAAAATTAGCATGACTCCTGGACATGAGAAGTTTACGTTCGTTCATACGGTAAGAACGTACAAATTAACACAAGAATAGAGCATATATAGCATAAGTTGTATCAGTAAATCTCAATGTTATAATTATTGAATTGAGTATGCACAATTGAATTTGTTGGTAATCTTCTATGAATCTGTTTAAAGTTCTTTACTAAACTAATTGAGAAACACAAAATCAGTATGGCCTTTTGACATACTTGAAATCTGCTGAAGAATCAAAACAATCTAACTTAACTCTACAAAGATTCAACAATTTTAGCAACTCTTTAAGCTTCTTCTTTGTGCTATTACCACAGCCCACTTGCAATAAGACCAGCAGCTTCTGGAAAGCACCCACTTGAAGTGCTTCAACCACAACACCTCCTTCTGCATCATCAACGCCATCCTCTGATCTCTCTCCGTAATTCTTGAAAAGCTTCCAGAGAATGGAAACTGACAATTCTGATGCCAAATCTGATACATTCAAGATTTTCTTGATCAAAACAGCTACAATGAGAGCATTCTCATAGGCCTTTTCTCTCCCTTCTTTGCAATCACAAATATGGTCCAAAACACCTAGTGCCTTCTCGCATATGCTTTTGTCTCCATCAACTAGAATCTCTATGATCAATGAAACCAAACCCATTTCCACAAATGTTGGTATCATCTTCTCATTGAGACTTGATGGTGAAGTCATGTAGAAAATTGCCATCAATGAAGCTTTGGTGGCTGTTGGGCAAATAGGCTCCTTGATTAACTTAACCAAAGCTTCATCCACTCCTTCAATCTTCACCAGGGCATTTACATGCCTTTGATCTAGAGCAAGAAGATTTTTAAGCACCAAAGCTGCATTTTGCCTGGCTGAAAGATCTCCCCTCTTCAAGAACCATACCAAACAATTCAAAGACATGATGGATCCAAGCCTACTTTGGCCTTCTTCAGCAAGTGGAAACATCCATACCAAAACTGATAAAATCTCTCCCAACAAATCCTCATCTTTCTCCATTGCAACACTTGCAAAGGACTCGAAGCAAGCCGATAAAACACAACCAGCCGCATTCTCCACAACGCATCTCTTGTTGCGCTCACTCTCTTTACCCCAATTCTTGATCTTCCTAACCAGCTCTTGACACTTCTTTTGCTCGCCTCGTTGAGTTGCAAAATTAACCTTCCTGCAAATCTCCGAAACCTCGTACGGTGTCACAGGGACACGAGGCGTAGGAATCCTTTCAAACCCATAAGAACGATTCTCAACACCCCAATCTTGAATCATCTTGCGCAGGGAATGATTCGGAATCTGATCAAAGCTGGCTAACACCTGGTTTGTAACCGGACATGTTAGGTTGCCATCTTCGATCCATTTTTCGATACTTTCTCTATCGTATGTGATTCCTGTCGATAATGTGACCGGATCTTTCATCAAGTCAAGAGAAATCGGGCAACAAAAGTGTCTAGGAATCATGATTTCCATGTCCGAATTGATATCTTGGCTTGGATTCTTGTTTTTCTTGGACTTTCTCCTTAATCTCCAAGAAACAATCATTGTCTATTCTCTCTTATGATGTGCTGCCAAGTACGATGGTGCTGAGAGTAGGTTATGTATGTTTTGAACTTAGGTTCTTGGGCTAGATAATATATGAAACTCTTAGTGATGGGGTGATGTATTTATATGTTGGTATGGCTTTCCGGTGGTCAAAGTCAAGCCAAGGAAGAGATGGACAGGGAAGAAGACTGACTTCAAAAAGCAATCACGAAAGTGTGGAAGGTTTGGTTTGATGAATTGGAACTTGGAATGTTGACTGTTGAACAATTGAAAACAGTGTGTAAAAGCGTTAAAATTGTTGTTCGGAGCAAGGTTAGACGGCCAACCAAGGGTCGATTGCTGGTATTGGCTGACTGGGTCCGGGTCAAAGTAGTAGTAGCAGGTGGACCGACTTGGTTTTTTTCTTTTTATATATGAAAATAGGGCTTCTACAGATGGAGTAGTCCTTACTGGTGACAACGGAGACTGCCTGCGTCACAAATGTTATATTTGTTAAATCTAGCTTGGTGCTGAAAAACTCAGGATTTAAAGTTTAATTTGAGATGAATTTTTAATTGAATTGGATAAGATATTTACTAGATTAAACTTGATTAATTTAAAAAGCTTGGTTTTGGTTTTGGTGATAGAGTAAACTCTATCAATTAATATGAAGATTTTTTTAAAAAATAATATGATATTATTTCAATAAAATAATTAACCTGAATTAATTAATCTAATAACCCGCAAATTAATCATCGAATATTTTTTGGCTTAGCATTCAATGTAGATAACAAATGTGACAAATACTAAGAACAAAGGAATAGTTAAGTTTAATTGCTCCTTGTAGTTTATAGTCCTCATGTTTTAAAAACTATATATTTGGTCCCTATTTCTTAAACTCATTTATAACTTATTTCCTTCGTATATTTCACTCTTTTTTTCCCAATATATAATTTTTTTTTATTTGAGGAATAGAAAAATGAAAAGAGAACAAGATAAGAAGGTAGGATTTGATGAGTTAGGCGAACCTTTTTTTTTGGAAAGAGATACTACCAAGTTGAAGATGATTCATGCTAGTCAAATAAGGACTATTGAATTATTTTTTTATACTATGTGATAGAGATTAATTGATTGATTTAATAAATTATAGGGATTAAGTTATAATTAACTCATAAAGGAATGGTTTATGGGTGTGCCCAATTGAAGTTTAGAAAATCTTGCCAGTTACCAGTTTTTTGAGCCCGAAATGAGAGTGTAGCTGGGCCTCAAGTTTCAA